>NW_006399765.1:27442120-27511860 GCF_000299155.1 Elephantulus edwardii | reverse complement strand
TCTTCTCCAGCACCACAGCTCAAAGGCATCAATTCTCCTTCTATCCTCCTTGGTCATTGTCCAACTCTCTGATGCATAACAAGTGATTGCGAAGACCATAGCCTGTATCAGATGCACCTTAGTCTCCAGAGAGACACCATTGCTCTTCAGTACTTTATTAGCTCATTCATATATATTTCATTTTAGAATATTAATTACCATTGTTTAATATAATTAGTTATGATACCTAATCAACCCCTGGAAATTATTTAATCCTTGTTAGAAAAATTTTTCCCACAAAAACCACTCTTCTACAAATAAACCCTCATTTTTCAAATGTTAATCATTCCATCTCTATGTTTTTTCTTCACATTTTACCAAGTTCTAATCTTGTATTTAACAGGGTATTGGAATTGTTTTCCTTGTCTTGGCTGCGTAAGATTGTGTTTCTTTTGCATGATCTTTGATGCAGAGCAAATAATAATAATAATAATCAAACAAATCTGTTTCTTTGCTTTTCTCTCCCTCTATAATTTTTAAGTCTACCCTCAATCACTTGTTATGCATCAGAGAGCTGGACAATGACCAAGTAGGATAGAAGGAGAATTGATGCTTTTGAGCTTTGGTGTTGGAGAAGAGTGCTGAAGGTGCCATGGACTGCTAAGAGAACAAGCAGATTCATCCTGGAGAGGGTTAAACTGGGCTGCTCCTTGGAGGCAAGGACTCTGAGGCTTCATCTAACATACTTTGGACATGTTGTAAGGAGAGACCGGTCCTTGGAGAGGGACCTCATGCTTGGGAGGGTGGAGGGCAGGTGCAGTAGGGGAAGGCCCTCTGGAAGATGGATTGATTCGGTGACTGGGGCAATCAGGATGAGTGTGTTGGAGGCAATGAGATTGGCACAGGACAGAGCAGAGTTTAGAGCTGTTGTGCATCGGGTCGCTATGAGTCGCAAGCGACTCGACGGCACATAACAACAACAACAAGCCCTCAAAATAGTAATATCTTTTTATAATCACCAAATAGGTTCTTATTTTCCTTTTCTCTCCCAGAAATTCTGGAATTCTTTAATCAACCTTCCCAAATTTTCTATTCTTCAAATGCTTTCCCACAATATCATGTCACCCCAATTCAGGCTGTGATCTTTTCAGTCACTTGCTATGCATCTGAAAGTTGGACAATGAGTAAGGATGGCAGCAGGAGAATTGATGCCTTTGGTCTGTGGTGCTGGGGAAGAGCACTGACTAGCTTATGGAATGCCCAAAGAGCAGACAGATATATCTCAGAGAAAGTGCAGCCAGAGTGCTCCTTGGAGGCAAGGACAACTGTGGGCATGTTTCTAGGAGAGACCATTTCTTGGAGAGGGACCTCATGCATGATAAGGTAAATGAAAGAGAGGAAGGCTCTCAATGAGGTGGATTGACACAGTGACTGCAGCAATGGACTTAAATGTATCAGAGTCAATGAGGATGGCACAGAATAGGACAGGACTCAGATCTGTCTTTCATTGGGTCACTATGAATCATATTCAATTCAATGGCACCTAACAACAACAACATAACTAGTTTCTCCTCCAACAGGCCAAGAACTATGTAGAATTCACTTCTAGGCTCTCTTTTAAACGCATTTAATAAATGTGTGCTACTCTCAAAGGTCTTTGAGGATAAACTTTAATTTATGACTAATTTTTTTCTGATCCACTTTTAAAAAAAACCTTGTGAATGCTCAATAAATATTTACTGAATTGAATTATTAAATGTTTTAATAGTCAATTCCTACATAAGTTAATCCTGCACCACCTTATTTTGCAGGAAACAGAACATAAGTTATGGGAGTCTGTCTGGAATTGCAAAAAGCTTCAGTGAAAAACCGAGCATTACAGATCATGCTTTTTGATTCATGACCAAGAATGTACTTCAAAATGTCACTCAGCTTCCTTAAATTATATATAGTCAGTTCCCCATTATACTACACAATATTAACCTACTGCATTATTCATAAAACCCTTGATTTACTCTCTGGCATTGATTCCCAGTTGGTTATCACGTTATCAGAATCAAGACTAGCCCTAAAGTTCTTGCCTAAGGAGAAGGCAGAAGAGTCTCAGGCCTAAAATGTGGTTCAAGCCTTTAAAGGGAACAATGTAGTCACAAGTATGGTGAATGAGCCTAACAGCACATTTGGTGAGGAAACATTCAATAAGGTACGTAGACTCCTACTGAAGGGATTCATCAGTTTTGTCATGCCATCCCAAGTTTAAAATGAGCACATTCATTGGCAGAAAATGGGAATTTTCTTCAAGAAAAAGAAAGCTGAGTGTGCACTGTGTCATTTTGAGCCTGAGTTCCCAAGTCAAGAGGGAGACCAGATTAGATCAACAGCAGGAGCGGCATCACTTCCTAAACCACAGGCCTCTGGAACCTCTATGAACGTAGAGAAACGATGATGGTCATAGAACAGGGTTCAGGCCTTTTGTTCATAAAGTCATTATGAGTCGTGCTTGACTCAACGGCAATCAACAACAGCACTATATATAGACACCAGATAGTGCAGCTGTATGAAATGAGTCAAAGTCAACTCAAGGGCATGTAACAATGACAATAGCAATACTCTGTTTAATGAGTTCTGGTGCAGTAGTATGTAGGAAATTTCCCTGCTAACCCAAAGGCCAGGGTTCTCTCTCTGGTGCTTCCAATCCACCAGAGGGTCTTCGGGGAAAGATCATAAATCTCTTTCTTCAGAAACCTAATAGAGGGTTTGTAATGAGTTGACCATATCAAAAGCAATGAGCATGTGAGCTAATACATTTATTTAGCTATTAATCCTTATGAGTAATGGAAAAATTACTGAGAGCTTGATGGGCACTATTTCAAGACATTGTTTTAAAACCTTGTATTAACTAATTTGATTACTATGAAAATTAGCAATTATTCCCATTTTGCATGTTAATCAACTAGGATTGAGAAGATAATCAGTCTGCCCTCTGGCAAAACCTATGAACTAGAAATGCCAGGTCTCACCAATGAGCTATATTGCCAGAGTCTAGACCTTTAGCCAGAGGCTGGCCTTAAGAGAATGAAAGGATCTCTGGGTATCTCCAATGGCTGCACACTGATGCTGATCACAGGAGGGAAGAAGGAAGAGGAAAAGCTTATAAGAATATTACTCTTGTTTCCCTATTGTGCACAGAATTTAAATTGTTTAAATATGTTACTTGCATGTTCCAGATAGATAGATATGGATATGGATATAGATATAGAAATATAGACACAGACACAGACACAGACACAGACACAGACACAGACACAGACACAGACACAGACACAGATACAGATACAGATACAGATACAGATATAGATATAGATATAGATATAGATATGAAAAAAATGAACTGTGTGTATCTGCACAAGATCTTCGCAATATGTTGTTGTCATTGCCAGCTAGCCAGCTGACCCCCTAGCTGACACTTCAGCAAGTTTTCAGAAGCAGTAAGGCACGTGAGAGGGATTGCTCATCTTTCTTCCGATGGACAACTGGTAGCTTCAGACAACATGCCTATAGGTTTGCAGCACAACTCCTTACCCCTTAGACTATGCATATGCACATATATGTCTGTATATATGTATATAGATAGGTCAGATGATATGCATGTACACATGCTCCTACATGCATCCAAGGTCTTAAACAATAAGATACCATTTTATCTTCTACTCTCTCTTTTTCTTTTGTTGAACTTTATGTTTTTCATGGTCATGGATCAAAGGCTATTCCTCAAAATATATGTCCATATGACGGGGCCATAATTTAGCTGTTATGTAATGATGCAATTTGATAATTGTGTAATTACCGTCCATAATGCGATGTGATGTTATAAGCAAATCAATTGCAAAAGGCTTAAGGGTGAGATGCAGCATCCTTAACCCAAACTCAATCCTGTTACTACTTAATAAAAGCCCTGTTACTAATTACTTGTAATGGCCTTCAACCCCTATATATTACAAGAGATAAAAAGAGGGAGAATTGAAGAAGTGGGGGGGGGTATGTACTACCACCAAGAAAGAGGGGTTGGAAATGGAGACTGTTCTTTGGTCCCAGACCTCTGAACTGAGAACCTTTCTGGCCAGCAAAAATCAATGCTAATAGCATGAAGATTTCCAAGTAATGTCAGACCTACACAGGCTAAAAGGGGTCAAGGTTCTTCCTCCTATACCATAATTCAACAGACAGCAAACATTTCCCAAGTGTTGCTACCATGAACTTGGTCTAACCAAAATGGTAGCAATTGGAATACACTGATTAATGTGAGGGAGAAAGGCTCTCCTTTAAAGATTCCAGCTTCAGACACTGGTGGATGGTTGTCGTGAGATGGCTTTGGCTTGAAGGCAGTGGTTTTGGTTTGGAATTTTAAACTGTCAGAGAATACGTTTTTGTTTGTTCAAGCTACGCACTTGTGTTATTTCTGTTACAGTAGTAGCACTAGATACACAAGACAGCTACTCGTTACTCAGACTCAAGGACTCATTGTAAAGCTGTTCTCAAGCCGAGCTGTGCATTTAAACTGCTGGAGGACCTTGTTCAAAATTCAAACACCTGAGCTTACTCCAAAAGTATTTTCAAGGCTATGGCTCATGCAATTATGATTTTTAATAAGCTTTGGGAATGTGCACGTTTAAAATGAGCTTCTGTCTTGCAGTACTCAGATAAACTTAGTAACAAATAGTCTTTATCAGCCAGCCCTTTATTAAACTTTAATGTGTCTTTACATTGCCCAGGGATCTTGCAAAAATGCAGATTCTGATTTAGCAAGTTTGGATTGGTGCCTGAGATTCTGCATTTCCAACAAAGGGATGCTGTTGGTGCTGGCCCGTGCAAAACACTCTGAGGTGCAAAGCTGTGTATCATCCATTTTGACATTGACTTTCAGTTCACTTGTTTGACCCAATTTCAACGCTCTAGGCACCTGTCATTGTTGTTAGATGCCATCAAGTCTCAGTCCGAGCCATAGCAACCCTATGAACAATAGATCTATATGTGTCCTATGCTGGGCCATCTTGACCATCTCTGACATACTCAGGCCCATTGCAGCAGTCTCCCTGTCAGCCCATCTGACTGAGGGTCTTTCTTCTCTTTCTATTCACCTAGACCAGTGTATTTTCAATCACCTCATATACATATGAAAGCTAGGCAATGAAAAAGGAAGACCAAAGACGAATAGATGCCTTTGAATTGTGGTGTTGGCAAGAACATTGAAAGTCCTATAGACAGTGCAGGAAGGAATGAATCTCTTTTCCAAGAATAGCCAGAGTGCTTCGTAGAAAGAAGGTAATGAGACCTCATCTCATCTGCTTTGAACATGTTATCAAGAGGGTCTACTCCCCAGAGAAGAGCATAATAAACGACAAAGAAAAGTGTCAGCAAAAAGAGATCCTCGGCTAGAGAGATTAGCATAGTAGGTGCAAGAATAGGTCCAAATAGGACAAAGAGTGTGAGGACTGCACAAGAAAAGTCATGCTTCGCTCACACACACTATGTGTCGCTATGACGCATTCACTGAACACTCACTCAACAAATTGCAGAATGAAGTCCACTCCCCAGTACAGGAGGTTCCTGGTCCTCTAGAAGGAGAGGGTTGGGGTTTTTGGTGTTTTGGGGTGTTTTTTTTCTCTCTCTCTCTTTCTCTTTGTTCTTTCTTTCATGGGTATTTCGTACAAGCCAAAGGAAAACAGGTTATTAATTCCAGCCAAGAAGGCTGATCCCGGTCTTTAACTTCAGTGGTCTCTTTGTAGTTCACCAGCACGGTTACTTGCTAGAACACAAAATGATAATCTAAATGTTAACACGTTGTCATGAAAGAATGATGACCATTTTCAAAGTACAAGCAATCCCCGACATCCCATAAAGGGGTGATGGAAGACAAGATATTTTATTCATTCCGAAGCTTCATTAACAATTCCTCTTTAAGGTAGCCGAGACTCCAGCACCTTATCTGAAAAGCTTTGCAACTGCCTAGTGTCGAAATTAGTTAAACCTTCACAAAACCCTATGAGGATGTATTTGGTGAAGGCTGGATTGGGTACAAAGCGAGATATACCATTTGAATAAAATGACATCAAGATTCTTTGAACTGCAGTCCCACAGGACAGAGCAGAACTGATCCATAGAGGTTCCAAAGTAGTAAATCTTTTTGGAAACAAACTTGTTTCATCTTCCCTAACAATGTGGCTCATGGTTTTTTTGTTTGGATTTTTCTTTTTTTAATTTTATACATATTTTTATTATTAGTTTTAATGAACATTTACAGAGACTTTGAATTTCCATTCATTTGTTGTTGCACTTTTCTCCCTGCCTACCTCTCCCCCCACCCCCCAGTTCTCTCTTCTCCTTGAAAATGAAAAGAAAAATTCTTTCATTGGTATACAATTCCCCCCACTCCCCCGAGTACACTCCACTATGCAGCCTTCGTTCTGGACTCTTGTCATGAATGGGACTAAGATCAGCTTTGGAGTGAGACTGAGAAAGATTGGATACATTGTGTAGACTGCATTGAAACAGAGGAGGGAGAGAACTGCTTAAAATCAATATATGATTGAGTATTATGGTAGTGGCTCATGGTTTTGAACCACCAAAGTTTTGATTTGTAGTCCAGTGCTTAAACTACTATAAAGCTAAGGTTCCTACTACACACAGGGGTCTAAATCACATTGCAAAGACATACTGACCTGAGCTACCTGTTCTATGTGTGCAAGGCTGAAAGACGTAAGGTTCAGAGAAGAGATTGAGCTCCCAAACATGCTGCTGCCCCCTCCTACAAATGTTTCCAGAAGTTGCATAATGGCAATGATGAGAATAATAGTAGAAAAACCATCAATAATTATTATCATGATTATAAAACAGTTATAAGAGATAAGAATCTAACTGAACTAGTAAAAGGGGTAAAGAAGGAAGGCCACAAGTGCAATGCATGAGCTCTCTTGATGATCTTCCCCTTTTAAAAATTTTTTTTTACTTTATTTTTATTATTTGTGTGTGTGTGTGTGTGTGTGTGTGTGTGTGTGTGTGTGTGTGCCATCAAATCAGATTTGACTGGTACAGGAGGAGATTGTTCCTCCTTCTCCAGCAAAGCATCTGGTAGATTTGAACCGCTCACCTCTGGGATTGCAGTGGATCTTTCCCTTTTTTATTGTCAATCTCCTCTGATCATGTCTGTTTCTAGAGGCTGAAGCCTCCTGATAATACACCTGAAGTCTGTGAGATAAGGTTTCGCCTTCTTCACATCCAGAGAGGATTCTAATTCTACTTCTTCTAAGATATATTTGTGCATTCTTTCAGCAGTCCGTGTATGTGTAAGATTCTTTGCTTTTCCCCTTTTCCAACCCATACTGTCTCACTGAATCGCTTCCAAATATTTGGAAAAGCAGAAGTTTTCATCGATGCGATTCTGTCATTCCTCAGCCCTGTATCCCTGGTACCTAGTATATCTGTCTTGGCACGACAGAATGTACCAATTCATCCCTTTTATTTCATAACAACAGCCCAGATACCATCATATAGCATGTCTTCAGAGAAAAATGCAAGTATATCAAGAAGAAAGTAGATTGAAAACTGTATCTGGAAAAATTAATTTAGAGCAAAAATTAAATCGTATATGTTAACCTTAATGCCCTTAGATACTGCTTACTCCGCTTGGATTCTTGATGTCCCTTATTGAAAAAATAACAAATCCCAAAATATACTCTAAGAAGCAGAATGGGTGGAGAAGGGGTGAAGGAAATGGCAAAGATCTGGTATGAAGCATAAACTGTGTAAACAAACCAGTATACATTTTTTAAAAATTAATAAAGAAAATTTTTTTAAAGTCAAATGGAAAACAAAAACAATGTTCTATTCTCAACAGAGTGCTTAAACTTTATCTCACCTACTTTGGGCATATATATTCTCAGGAGGAACCAATCCTTAGACAGAGACGTAGTGCTGGGAAAGACTTAAGAAAGGAAGACCCTCAAGAAGGTAGGTTGATACAGCGACTATGACAATGGACTTGAGCATGACAGAGCTAGAGGGAAAGGGGCAGGATGGTGCACGGCTCAGGTCTCTTGTTCATATGATCTCTATGGGTTATAGTTGACTCGATGGCAACTGACAACAATAAAAACATATACACATTTTATCCAGAAGCCTTTTTAAAAGACTTAGGACAATGAGTCAGCCAGTTTTCTATCTCATTCCATTACAAAATGGTAGAAATTCTTCTAGCTTATATATCTGGGGTGTGTGCATGTGTATGTGTGTGTGGGGGGTGTGTGTATAAAATGCTCCACATTCTGAAAAATGTTAACAAATATCCATTTCAGTTTGTTTTCTTTCTTTTTCTGTTGTTGCTGTTTTTCTATTTTTCTAGAATATCTCTTTCTCCCTAAACTCTCCCCATCTTTGCGTCTTTAATTGATCCACGAATTTGGTATGTGACTGAAAGGCTATAGACAGATGACAACTAAGTATAATGTATTTAGCTAAAAAAAACAAACATGTTCTTGGTGAAAACTGAACAAAACTTCAAGTGCTCTTGGAGGCAAGTGTTAGGAAAATATTACACCTAGAATTCAACATACAGAGAGTGTGAGATGAATCAGCTGATTATCATAATAATGAAGACGGGACGGAGTGGTGGAACTGTTGGCACTGTGCTCACAGAGTTAAGATTCTGGGCATAGACCACATTCCCAAGCACATACAGTTATGTTGGATTTAAAGAACAAACCCACATAAAACCAGGCCACAGTGTTGAAAAGATAAACAAACCAGGACTCATGAGATTAATTCATTGCTTTAAACTTACTAAATTTTGCATCTCCTAAAAAGCCCTTTGTGATAGAGACCACTTTATTGCCATTCTACCAAGTAAACCGATGACACTTAGGTTAGAACCTCCTTTGTCCTTCAAATTCTCCAGTGGACCAGTATGAATACAGCAGCTCCGAGACAACAGCTTGCAGACAGAGGAGAAGTTGGTGGTCCAAACGTTTTCAGGTTTTACTGGTATTTGGTAATAAATCAGATCACTTGTATATTCTTAAACACATACAAATCACTTGTGTATTTTTAAACACACACATTATTTACCATTGTAAAAACATGGTAACAGTCCAAATGTCCAACCACAATCAAAAGGGTTGAGAAATTGTGGCACACTCACATGTTGGAATACTACACAGCACATTAGAGCAATGATTTTGAAAATTACTACCTAACTTCAGAGTGACTGGACATTATGCCTTACGAACATTACCCTAAGTGAACTAACTCAGGCCTATAAGGACAAATACTGTGTAAGATCATTATTGTAGAAATAGAAAGATAACTAGTAAAATGAGTATGAGGATCCAAGGTGGAGAGGGTAGGAGTAGAGGGGTGAGGATGGTCAGGGGGGTAATCATAGAGTTGCACAGTTTGATGAATAGAGAGAGGGGTGTGGAAAGGCAATGGGAAATATCTGATGTGAAAAACAATGTATATGAACTTCCTAAGCAAACCAATATAAAATAAAAATTTATTCCAAACAAAAACCCCCACATCCATTGCCATCAAGTTGGAATTTACTCCTAACTGCCATCAGTTCATGTCCTGAGGTGGTGAATCACATAGGAAGAGATTGTCCATCTTTTGCCCTCACAGTGACTAGTGGATTCGAACCTCAAAAGAGGTGTTGTCTTTGAGTTAGCAGTGCAACTCCCTACAGACTGCATCACTAGAACTTCCTACAAGAGTGGAAACTCAAACTCATTAATGTTGAGCTAGTCAACTCATAACGGACCCTCCAGTGGGTTTTCAGAGGTTATAAATCACACAGGAAAAGATTGTCTATCTTTCTCTCTAAGAGCCGCTGGTGGATTCGAACCACCAGAGAGATGTTGCTTTTGGCTTAGCAAACACAGCTCTCTATGGGCTAGGTTAGGAGAGCTTCTGAAATAAGAACCAGATCCTGTCAACTGCTGTGCCATCATCACAATCGCACGGTCACCACGTTGAACTACCCCCACCCAGTGTGTCTGGCTGAACGGGTCAGCCCACTAGTGTGACATTATTTTCAACAGCCCGTACAAAGCCCTGTTGACCGCTCCTTTTGGAATGGTAATGTTCTTGCATTCCTGTTTTGTTTTGTGATGCTCAGTGGTCATTCAAATGTCCCTGCTGCCCTGGACAATATCAACCAGATACAAGTTCAATATCAACCAGACACAAGTTCAATATCAACCAGATACAAGTTTCCAAAGACCTTTAATAAACTTCATGAACCCTTCCTCCTAAAGCACTTTAACCAGTCGCCATGGACAAATAATTTACGATCTTGCCAGGGCAAGAAGTGCAGGAAAAAGGAAGACATAAAGGCACCATAAACAAATCACCGCCCCTGGCACTAGATTCGGGAGATGAGGCTGTCAAGGGAGAAACAGTACATAGAAAAGTAAAAGATGACCGTGATGTCAGTGGATGAGTATCTGTGTAGCATTTATATTGAAGATTCATAAAACTCTATGAGAGCTTTAAATGTAGAAGAAATGCCGCCTGGTCTAAGAAATGATCTCTGCAGACATGTTCCTTGCACTAAAAGAGACATTTTGCAGATGAAATGATCCTGGGAAAGCTTCAAAGGAGTCTTCATTCATTATTTTCATCTCTTGGGACAAACCCAAAATTATCCCATTTTGAATAATAACATATATAACACAACTCAAGATAGAATATGGTAATAATAACTGGCATCGTTGTTATCTTCATGTAATATTTATTGAGCACTTAATATTAAGTGAGAGACTTTGGGTTAGATTTTTACATTGAAGCCATAGAACACTTGTGTATGTGGCTACATTGACAAATGCATTGGATCGAATAGCAATCTGCTTCTCAACAATAAGCCAGTGGAAACCCTATGGAGTCCTGTTCTATTCTGGCATGCCTGGAGTCACCAGGAGTTGAATCAGCCCCATGGCAAGTAATTTCTCATTGTCACTGTAACTCGAAATTTAATGTTTCCTTTTTTTTTTTTTCAGTAAACTGGAAAAAATCTAAATTTTCTTGTGCAAGGTGAAAAAAGTGAAGTTTGAGCCTCCTAACTCTAGCCACTGTTCTTCTCCTCTGATTTTCTTCCTAGAAGTTAGAAAATGTGAGTTATTGGAGTGATTGCGTGTGTCAGTTGAAATATGGTCACCTTTCCTTATGACAAAGGTTAGTTTTCCTTAAGACGGCATCCACATGTTTCTTTATCCACGATCAACAGCTCTAAATCAGGAATGAAATTGGCACAGAAGAGAACAGAACACTGTGAATTTCACCCAGTCACACAGGACTTTGCATTTGAATGAACAGACCACTTTAAGAGTGAACTCCACAGAACAAAAAAAAAAAAAAAATTAAAAAATGCAAAGCTCTCAAGTCAGAAAGACTAAAACATAATGATTTATTAATAAGAGAGGGAGAGAGTCTGATCAAGATAAACACGTTCATCATGAATTTCACATAGATCAGAAATATTTTCTTCTACTGCTCTGACCCACTGAGGTGGAAAATTGATTCCCCTGTTCTGCTGAGGTGCATTGTGTCTGTCCCCCTTAATCCACTGGGGATCTTAATTGATGCAGCAATGCATATCTCTGGTTGGACAAGCAATCACAACTTGAGTTCTTTTTAGAAAGTGTTTCTGTTATGAAAAGAGGAGCAAATCAATCTACAGGTGCCTGGAGAATGTCATTCAGTGACCTCTTGGCCTCTAACCAAGCCAGTGGTTTATTAATTTTGTAAACCTAGATGTTTGTTGAAAGGAAGATATTCAACTCTTGCATTCCAGTGCTCATTCACGGTGGAATAGTTTAGAAAGGAGCTCGTTTGCCCACACAGAAATTCAATTCCCATTTTACCACAAATATTTTTAGCTCGCTTCCTCATCACTCTTTTCTCCGCCTTCCAGTCATCCCTGAATGTTTCTCAGGGCATCATCGTCTTCTTACACATTTTCAGCCCCTGTGGTGCAAAGAGAATTTGAGGATTCAGGTGCTCCTGATTCAAGTCATTTAATCACTTCATAAACATGCAAAAACCAGACAATGAGTAAAGAAATGTGGAGAAGAATTGATACACTTTCATTACAGCGTCGGTGAAAAATATTGAATATACTGTGGACATCCAGAATAATGAACAAATCTATCTTGGAAATGCAGCCTGAACACTCCTTAGAAATGAGGCTGGTTAGAACCTGTCACAAGTCTTTTGGGCATTATCAGGAAGAAATTGTTCCTGGAGAAAGATGCCATGCACAGTAAAGTAGAGAGTTAGGCAAAGGAAGATCCGAAAGAGATGAGCTGACACAATGACTGCAGTAATGGACTCAAACAGCAACGTCTGTGAGGATGGCACGGGGACAGGCAGCGTTCTGATCTGTGGCGCATAGGTGAGCGAAGAATCAGAGCAAACCAGATGGCATCTAACAACAACAATTTCAGTCCTAGGGGTGGAGAAAGCACTCAGGCCAGAACTAATTGGTCATCCAACTTTTCCTGTGCACGGTTCGGGGGCTGGCTTCCCAAACTGGATCTAAGAAGACTAACATTGGAGCTTTTGTTAGAAATACGACGGGCAAAGTCCTCATTCTTCTCCACTGGATGTAATCTTTGAAGTATCTAACCCCAGATTGTCCTTGCATCCAGAAAAAAGACATCACAGAAGAGAGTTTAAAAAGAAAATCCCAACTTGAGAGAGAGAGAGAAAAGGCCAGAGGCCAGAGCCAGGGCCCGAGTCTCTGTTCTTAACTTTGCCTAAAGCTCTCTAATAATTGTATGAGTCAGTAAACTTATATTTTGTTCATGCTTCAGATAAGTTGAATTGGAGGTTTGACATGTCCATCAAAGAATGTGTATTTCTACACAGAGAGAGAGAGCTCTGGTGGCCTGGTAGTAAGAAGTGTGCTACTCTCGCAAAGTCACATAGTTTGAATCCACCAGCTGCTCCACAGAGGGATAGACAAATCTCCTTTCCTGTGATTTACTGCTTCTAAAAACCCACTGGAGGGTCAGCAATGAGTTGGTTCCAACTTGGTACTGAACAGCCACAGAATGGAATACCAGAATGCACTCAAGCTTTGGCAACAGGCTGTTGTTGTTTGTTGTTAGGTGCTGTTGGGTCGACTGCAAGTCGTAGCTAGTCGATCATCCATAGATCAGAGCCTCCCCTTATCCTGCACCATTTTCATACTCTTATCCGTGTTTAAACCCAGTCTTGTACCCATTGTGTCATTCCGGCTCACTGAGGGTCTTTCCTTCCTCTGTTGGACCCCTACTTTTCAAGGCATCATGTGCTTTTCCAAACAGGATGTCTTTTTCCAAAGACTAGTGTCTCCTGTGGAAGCAGGAACAGCATCCACTTCCGTAAAGAGCTTGCTTCCGGAAACCCTATGAACCTGGAAACATGATTAAAGTCACGCACGCAAGTGTCGGTCAAGGACTTTCATTCATAGGGTCACTAGGAGTCACCTATGACTCAACGGCACTTAACAACAACAACAACAACAGACTCTCCTGACAACATGCCCAAAATACATGAGACTAAGCCTCTTCTTTGTTTTTAAGGAGTACCCTGACCACAGTTCTTTGAAAATAGCTATGTTTGTTCTTTCGGCATTCCGTGGCATTTTCAGCATGTTTCAGCAACACTGTACGTCAAAGGCATCGGTTCTTTGTTGGACTTCTTTATTAATGTCTTCAGCTGCTATTTCACAATCTACAAAACTTTGGGCCTGGCCAGACTTCTCATCTCCCTGCACAGTGCTTCACTGTCTCTACCTATAAACTAGACATAGCGAGTGAGACTATCATAAAGCTGTGATGGATAAGTTATGAGAAGTCCTAAAACACCACACAGCACATAATAAATGGTCATAATGTAAATGGATGTCACTTTTAAGGTCTCACTCATCTGAGAGTTGTCACAAGATAAGAAATGATCTACATTCATTTATACATCAAGCTTGGACATCAATTTTTATACATTTTGTCATTTTCTTCCCTCTCTAATTTCATCTTCTTTGCTAGGTACTCAGTGCCATTTTGCTATCCGTAGTTCCCAACACTTAAATGTATATCCAGTGGAAACACCTGAGAATTATTTCTGATTCCTGCCCCAGTTAAACTTTGAAATACACTGGTAAATGGATTTCTGATTTAAATTAACATGAAAAATCTAAAACAACAAAACTCCAAAGCAGCTATGAGATATCATCACACCCCAGTAAGAATAGCAAAATTTAACAAACCAGTAAGCAACAAATGCTGGCGAGGTTGCAGAAAAACAGGAACCCTTATTCACTGTTGGTGGAAGTGTAAGATGGTGCAACCACTGTGGAAGGTGGTGTGGTGCTTTCTCAAAAAGTTGCAAATAGAAATACCATTTGACCCAGCAATTCCACTATTGGGAATATACCCTAAAGAGACTGCCACCCAAGCAGATATACGCACACCCATGTTTATCGTGGCTTTGTTCACAATAGCAAGGAGTTGGAAACAACCTAAGTGTCCATCAAAAAATTAATGGATAAAGAAGTTGTGGTATATTCACACAATGGAATACTACACTGCATTGAAAAACAAGGAACTCGTGCAATATTATTCAAAATGGGTTACCCTGGAGGACATTATGCTGAGTGAAATATCTCCATCACAAAGGGGCAAATACTGTATAGTGCTGGCATCAGGGTTGGGGGGAGACTGAGAAAGCTGGATAAATAATGTATATTGCATTGAAAGAGATGAGGGAGAAAACTGTTTAAAAGGGATGTGTGATTAGATATCATTATCATGATGGGAGTCCAGAATGAAGGCTGCATAGTGGAGTGGACCAGGGGAGGGATTGTAGAACAATAGGGGAACTTTTCTTTCACTTTTCAAAGAGAAGAGTGTCCTCCTCTTTGAGGATGGGGTGGGCAGGGAGAAAGTCTCTGTAAATTTTCATTAAAATTAATTCAAAAATGTCTTGGCATATATTAAAAAAACCAAACATACACACACAACAACAAAAACGAAACTCCACTCATTGCTGTGGAATCTAAATTGACTCATAGCTGGCCCCTCACTTCGTTTCCTAGGTAAATCACATCGGAGGAGCCTGATAAACGTTCTCCCTTAGAGAGGTTGTTGGATTCAAATTGCTAGCGATGCATGATCTTTGTGTTACTGTACCTCCCTATGGACTAGAAACACAGGCAATTATAATTAGTTCTTGACTCCTCTCACGATACAGGCATTCATCATATTAAAAAAAAAATGCAGACATCCCTTAACAGAGAGGAAATTTCACATTCGTAGAGTGTAGAGAACCCAAAATAGTTTGATATAGTAGGTGTCGTGTGAAAGAGGAAGATTAACATCATTTAATAGATAATTTTGCTTAAATGATCCATTATTTTTAATACAAAATTATTTAATATTTAAATAATTTAAATTTGCATTCATCAATGAAAATTATGAAAACAGAAATATGAGCCAAATATCATAAATGTAAATATCATAGATAACAATCTGTATTACGCAGATGACACAACCCTGCTTGCTGAAACTGAGGAGGACCTGAAGTGCTTGCTGCAGAGGGTCAAGGACTGCAGCCTCCAATATGGATTGAGGCTCAATGTCAAGAAGACAAAGATTCTCACTACTGGACCAATTGGCAGCATAGGATGGCTGGTGAAGAGATTGAGATTGTTCACAGCTTTAGTTTGCTTGGCTGCACAGTCAATACTCTTGGCACCAGCAGCCAGGAAATTAAAAGACGTATTGCCATGGGAAAGTCTGCTGTTAGGGACCTCTTCAAAGTACTGAAGAGCAGTAGTATCTCTCTCTCCAGACTAAGGTGCATCTGATACAGACCAGGGTCTTTGCTATCACTTGTTATGCATCAGAGAGTTGGACAGTGACTAAGGAGGATAGAAGGAGAATTGATGCCGTTAAGCTGTGTTGCTGGAGAAGAGTATTGAGGGTACCATGGACTGCTAGGAAAACAAACAGATTCATCCTGGAAAGTGTTAAACCGGGTGCCTCCTTGGAGGCAAGGATTCTGAGGCTCCGTCTAACATACTTTGGACATATTGTAAGGAGAGACCAATCCTTGGAGAAGGCCATCATGCTTGGGAGGGTGGAGGGACAGTGCAGGAGGGGAAGACCCTCTATGAGGTGGATTGATTCAGTGACTGGGGTAATTGGGATGGGTGTATTGGAGACAGTGCAACTGACACAGGACAGAGCAGAGTTTAAGGCTGTTGTACACAGGGTCGCTATGAGTCACAAGTGACTCAATGACATGTAACAACAACAACACAAAGTTCCCAATGACTTTATTAACTTTAGTAATTCTCTTATTTTTTAAAGTATTTTATTCTGCTCCATGGGTTCTCTTGTATTAATAATATCCATGACTTCACATCATTGATAAAATGTCTCAATTTTGAAAACTAGATAATTGAATTAAAAATAAACTTATAAACAGAGGGTTTATGTACATGAGACAAGAAATGGCATTTAATATTAATACAGTTGTTGCTGCTGTTGAGAGAAACTGTCGAGCTGCCTCCAAACCACAGCGAGCCTGCGTGCAGTAGAACATCATTCCCTGCATCATTCCCCAATTCCTACTGTGCTTAACTCCCTTGTTACAGCCAGATCCATTAGTTTTTTAAAAAACTTATTTTTTGTTTCAGAGAAAGTTTAGAAATAATATTAGGTTTTCGTTTAACCAAACATAGTAAATGTTCATCTTTTTAAAGAGTAAGGAGCACAGTCCATCAGATATTGTGTTACCGACCAAAATGTCCCATGTCTCCAGTGGATGGTTGCTCTAAATAAAAATGGACTCGAAAGCAGTAAATGTGCTTAGCTCTATGCCCAAAAGAGAAGATGTTCCCAGTTAAGATTATTAATTTTCATTGTTGTTGTTGCTATTAACTGACATTGAGTTGCTTGTGACTCATAGTGACCCTATGTACAACAGCTGTGAACCCTGCTCTATCCTGTGCCAAACTCATCGTCTGCAACATACCCATTTCCATTACCCCAGTCACTGAGTCAATCCTTCTCATGAAGGGTCTTCCTCTCTCGCACTGTCCCTCCAGCGTCCCAAGCATGAAGTCCCTCTCCAAGGACTGGTCCCTCCCGGCAACATGTCCAAAGTATGTCAGACAAAGCTTCCAAATCCTTGCCTCCAAGGAGCAGCCTGGCTGCACTTTCTCCAGGACAAACCTGTTTGTTTTCCTGGCAGTCCATGGTATGTTCAATACTCTTCTCCACATCACAGCTCGAAAGCATTAATTCTCCTTCTATCCTCCCTAGTCATTGTTCAGGTTTTGCTGCATAGCAAGTAATTGCACAAACATTTATTAATGATTCTGTTCAGCAAATAGAATGAAATAAATCTAAAAGCAAAGAAGAAGAAGACCCTCAATAAGATAAATTGACTTAGTGATGTAATTTTGGGCTCGGTGTATCAAAGATGAAAAGGGTGACACAGGAAAAGGCAAGATTCAGACCCATTGTTCATCCGGCCCCTATGAATGGCAGTAGACTCAATGGCACTTAACAGCAAACATTCAGCAAATACGTACTGGGATCTATCCACATGCCAGACACTCTTGTAGGGAGTGGGGTGAGAAAAATGTATATGATTCTTGTCTTGACATTCGTAAAATGTTCGGGATGTTTTCAGGAGTCAGCGCTTGGAAAGGACACTGTGCTTGGAAAAGTGGGGAGGCAGCAAAAGAAGGGAAGACCCTCAATGACTGATGCAGTGACTCCAAGCATGCTGGTGAGGATAGAGTAGCATCAGTATAGGATTGCCTTTTGCTGTGCGTCGTGTACAACACAATGTATTAGTGCTGAGTAGGTAGCAAATAGCAATAGCCTAGAGGTGTTCTGAGGCCCTTCCAAAGAAAAACAAAACCAAAATAGTACAAATCCAAACAATATTAGTATTTCTTCTTTTTGTTTCTCTTCAGTGAAATATCTCAGTCACAAAAGGACAAATACTGCATAATGCCACTGTTGTTAAACAAGACTGACATCAGGGTGAGGGGACACTGAGAAAGACAGGATAAATTATGTATACTGCATTGAAACAGATGAGGGAGAGAACTGTTTAAAAGGGAGATATGATTAGGTCTTACTGTCATGACAGGAGTCCAGAATAAAGGTTGCACAGTGGAGTAGATTTGGGGGGAGGGATTGTATAATAATGAAAGAATTTTTCTTCTACTTTTCAAAGAGAAGAATGAATTGTGGGGGAGGCTGGGCAGGGAGAAAAGAACAACAATGAATGAATGGAAATCCAAAGTCTCTGTAAATTTTCATTAAAATTAATAAAAAATATACACTATAGAATATACACCAATTCAATGATACTGATTATATTTTTTTTATGTTATACAATGGTTCTTACCACACTTTCCTGAGCTGTTCCTCCCCCACTAATATAAGCTCATTGCCTCTTCGCACTGTTATCTAATCTTTGGAGCTATTGTTGTCAATTAACTTCTACAGAGCTTAGATTCTGATTCTTGCTGTGTCAGGTTTTAGTGATACAAAGATGCACTGTTACCCAGACTATACTCACAAGGAATTCATAGGTATATTGTTGCGGCATATGGAATATGGTGAATCAAATGTAAGATACTTTGGCAAAAAAGAGGAAATGAAGTAATTAAGGATGATTCTGAGGAAGAGAGAGATAATAAATTTAATCACAGGCTTTCATAGATATAAACATCTGTGAGTCCAGAGAGTTTCAGAGATTTGAGTTTTCTCTGACACTAATAGAAATTGCAATTGAACCATTAGTGTTTAGCACAACACTTGATGAGTAAACCTGACCTTGACATACGGAACTCAAGTGGGCTTCTTTTTGTCCCTGTCAGTGCAAGCAAAATTCAATGACTAAAAGACTAAGTAGCTAAGTGACAAAACATATAAATGGAAATAAAAAGTGTTGAAGCATTTAGATCTACATTTTGTTGAATTACATTCTACCCTTCCCACCCCAATGCCGTCAAGCCTGTTCTCACTCATGGTGATGTTATTAGTGTCAGAGTAAAACTCAATTGCTAGTGCTTCTCATAATTATAATATTGTGGAGTTGGATCACCAAGTCTTCCTTCAATGAGAGAATGGTTACCCACGGTGAACAGTGTTTAGTGGAGCTCCCAGATTAGAACAAGGTTGGAAGCAGAAGTGGCATCCACTTCTGAAACAGCTTGCCTCTGGAAATGCTATGAACCTGGAGAAAGGACGAAAATTATCCAAGTATCCAGGGCTTTCGTTCATAGGGTTGCTATGAGTCACCTATGACTCCATGGTCCTTAACAACAACAACATGGAGTTGGGTCACCAAGTCTTTCTTTGATGATATCAATTGGTGGACTTGAACCAACAATCTTTTCATGAGTAGCAGACCACACATTGTAGTACCATCACAGTGCTATTCTGATACGCATAATCCATAGTCAATGTGACAGAAACCTTCCCAAAATCTACCCCAAAGCATTTTCTTCTTTGTCAATCTTCCACTGGAGATGCTAATTAAAACAAAAAAAAAAAACCCCGTATTCCCTCTTCCAGACATTTTCAAAGCAAAAGCGGTAAACAGACATACGATCTGGCTCAGAACAAAGAAATACAGAGAATGTCAACTGTGAAATTTTAAAGAAAGGTTTTTATTCTTACTAACAAGAACGGATGCATTTAAATTATGGTGTTGGTGGAGAATATTGAATATACTATGGACTGCCAGAAGAATTTACAAATCTGTCTCCAAAGTAACGCAGCCAACCAGGATGTACTTTAGAGGGGAGAATGGGGAGGCATCTACTAATGTACCCTGGGTATGCTAGTAGAAGAAGCCAGGCTCTGCGGAAGGACATTACGTTTGATAAAGGCGAAGGTCAGCAGAAAAGAGAAAGGCTATCAAAGAGATGGGTGAATTTAGTGGGTTACAAAAGACTCAAACAGAGTAGCTGTGAGAATGAAGCAAGACCCAGCAGTGTTTTGTTCTGTTCAAACACAGGATTGCTCTTATTAGGAACTAGATGAGATGGATCAATTCTGTGAGTGGAGTGGCAGACGGCGAGGTTGGCACAGGATAGAACAGCATTTAGGGCTCTTGTACATAGGGTCGCTATGAATCAGAAGTGACTCAACTGCACATAACAACAACAACAATAACGTGTAGTTCTTCTTCATTCTATTATACAAACACCTTAATGTTGAGGATTATGTCAAGAGAATTGTAGAACTCAAGTGTATGTCATCACCAAGTGAGGGCAGTGAACCACCACAGATCAACACTGTTGACTTTTAACATGGCATGATATATGAGAAAAGTAACGTCATGTTAGCTTTGTTCATTATTAGCAAAATTTGAAGACCCCTGTAGCCAATGCATTCCAAGTAAGTACGTATTCTAGTATTTCTGTGCTTTTTGTGCACTTGACTTTCAAGTGGCAGGTTTTGAAGGAAAGTCACTATGAAAGTTAATATTTGTACAAGTTAATACCTTAAAGTAGGGAGCACTGGTGGCCTAATGGCAAGAAGTTGTGCTGCAACCCTGAAGGCACACAGTTTGAATCCATCACCACCAGCTACTTTGATGGCGGAAGATAGGCAATCTCTTCCCGTACATTTACTGCCTCTGAAAACTCAACAGAGGATCAGCTATGAATTGGCTCTGACTCAACGGTAATGAGATGCTGTTGTTACGATTACTTTGGATGCATCTGGATAATCCAGGATAATATTCCCATGGTGAGATCTTTTACTCGCTCACATATACCCACAAGATTCTTCTTCCTAAGTAAAGTCTCATATTCAAAAGAATCTGTTCATCTTTTGGAATTTACATTAGTTTACCTATCACAACATATCTTCCAGTTAGGTGCCTCCTACAAGTAAATATATCCACCTGAGAATCCCTCAGGAGTAAAGACAGTGTTAGACCTTCTCCCTCAACAGATATTTCTCTCTCTAGAAGATCCCAGATTAGTTATTGCCTAAGAGAGAGAAAGAAAGAGAGCCAAGTCAAGGTCATTCTTACTTTATTAGTCTAATGTGATCATAGCCACATAGTTGACTAGTAGAAAGATTCACATCTACTTTATATTGGTGATACGTGATTTCTGCAAAGCAGGCAACCAATGATATCTCTTAACAGTACTGAGTAGGGATATCGAAACCAAAGTATAGTGGATAAACATGATAAGTAATCAAAGAGATACATTTAAAAAGAAAAATAATCAACAAAATTGGGCCAAGGGGGTACGAGTATAAATGTAAATGAAAATAATTCTCTTCCAATATGAGCGTCAGTAACATGGCCTAAAGCTGATAATTTGAGATAAGGCTACATACTCAATCACATAAGAACTTGGTTCTGAAAATAGGAGGAAAACTGAACAGGATATTTTTTTAAAAAAAAAAAAGGGAAAGAGAAGGTGAGAAGGGGGATACAGAAACAGGAAAAGAGGGGAATTTATTCTTAGTGACTTAGAGTGTGAAGGTTTATGAAAGAAGCAACTGGGACTTGAAATGACAGGGTGATAATAGGCCTAGATCAATAGTAATGAATTCTATAAAATACAGTGTCTATGAATGATTGTATAAAACCCAATGTATGTGAATGATTGTAGGCAAATCAATAAGAAATGCTGTTAAAAGATAAAATTCTATATAAAAATAGAATTCTTTTTAAGAAGATAAACACTAAGAATACTAAAAACAAACATTTTCATGATCACCTCAGAGTGAATAGTAAAGGCAACGCAAAAGGCTTTCACTTTGCATTTTAATCCGTGTGCCCTGAAATTCCTAAATGCCTTTCCTTCAGGATAGGACAGGGTTCCCGTCTGTTTTCAAGTCCCTTTGAATTGGACTTGACTCAACAGCACCTAACAACAACATCTTTACATGAGACCACAGAAGATATTCTTCTGCATATGTGATGTATCTTTTTTCAGTTCTTTTTTTACATACAGTAAGCATTTGAAGTATTTCCATATTTGTCTATCTCTTTAGCAACTGCAACCTCTTTGAAGGCAATAGCCATGAGCCCCTGGAACACAAAAGATGCCCAGCAAATGCTGCAGGAACATAAGCCCACACACTGCAGACAAGACACTGACACAAACACAGGAATTTGGCTTCCTCCCAGCAGCTGTCCACATTATCTAGCTGTCCACCAGCTGTATAATGTGATAGTTGTAATTAATGTCACTGAGTGGTGCATGTAAAAAAATAGCTTAACAGCAAATGTGCATTCATTCAGTTGCTAAGTATTCTTCAGTCAGTTCGAATTCATAGCAAATTTATGTACAATAAAACAAAAAGTTGTCCAGTCACAGTCCTCTTCCTAATTGTGGTTATGTCGTTGCTGCTGTGTTAGCCAATGCCACTGAGGGTCTCTCTCTCTTTTCTGCTGACTCTTTACTTTATCAATATGACATCCCTCTCTCAGGGTAGCTCTCTCCTAATTATATAAGCAAAGTGTCATTCTTGCTTCTAAGGAGCATTCTAGAACTATTTCCTCCAAGACAGATGTTTTCATCCCTCTGTCAGTCTATGTTATATTCAACAATATATATAGTTTTCATAAAAAAAATTCTAAAGCTCTGTGAAAAGAAAATTAATCATGAATAATAAAATGAAGAGGAAACAGAAATAAAGGAAAAATAAAAGGGAGAAGAAAAACCATCAGTTTCTAAAAATCGGAAAATCATGGTCCATGTTTTAGAATTTTTAAGACATTTATTCTATATCAATATCAAAGAGGCCCAGTGAGTTACATAGGGTTCTCGTGCTATCTTCTCTCCTATGAAAGCAGAGAAAATTTGGGAATTACGTGGTGAATTCAACATTTGCTAAATCACATAGGTAAATGTTAGCTTCCTCACAGAGAAGGCAGCTGTGACGAGCGGAAAGCACCATCCAGAGACCTCTTCTGGAATCTAGCTAATACAAAGGGAGGAGGAATCTAAGTATTCTGTGCCATAAAATGCCCCATAAACAAAATTAAACACGCAGCACAAGATAGGGCAATGAGTTCGCAGAAAAGGGTTTGACATCCTTATAAATTAGTAAGAAAACAGTACTATCTGCCAGGATATAAGCTCTGATTTGTCTCCTTCACAATACAACCTCAAAGCTGAACTAAACGACCCAACACCAATGTTCAATGAATAATCACAGTATGAGCATTCATTTTTCAATCTAACTTATTTATGATTTACATAATGCCCAGCTAGAATGAGAGGAAATTTTCTATCCTGTGCAACAGTAGAAATGGCTTTTGATGGATACTTTAGGCAGGGCACTTGGCGATGTGTATCAAATACTCTGAGTTGCATCATTATCATAACCATCGTAATCATTATCGTAATCATCTTTGCCATCGTCAACATCACACAAGCATGGAACTTTTTGGTAATACGCCAGGTACTGTGTTAAAGCACTTTGTATGCGTGTTGTCATTGATTCCTCGTCACAGTCTAAGTGTTAGGTATTGATAGCATCCCGATGTTTATGTGCGAAGAAATTCTTTCTTTAAA
Organism: Elephantulus edwardii; assembly: GCF_000299155.1. Classification (NCBI taxonomy): domain Eukaryota; kingdom Metazoa; phylum Chordata; class Mammalia; order Macroscelidea; family Macroscelididae; genus Elephantulus; species Elephantulus edwardii. The sequence goes on along the minus strand of NW_006399765.1, from coordinate 27,488,267 downwards.
AAAGACACGTGATAAGTTACCATACAAGCAAGTGGAAGAATCAAGATTCTAACTCAATCATTTCTGCTGCCTATTTTGCTAACCACGATAGTGCATCGCTGCCACAAAGCCAATATAACATAATCTGATTGGGAGGGTGGAGGGACAGCTCAAGAGACGAAGACTCTCGATGAGATGGATTGATTCTGTAACTAGGGTAATGCGGGTAAGTGTGCCAGAAGATTGCTATGAGTCACAAGTGATTCAACAGCACATAACAACAACAACATCTGATTTTATAATTCCATATTCAGTAACTATACTAGATTAAATAGTTATGTGTCTTTAGTGGCAAGGAAAAAGAAAAGCGTGTAAAGTTTACTCTTGTTCCATCAATATTCTTTCCTTTTGGAGGCAAGGATTCTGGGGCTTCGTCTGACATACTTTGGACATGTTGTAAGGAGAGACAGGTCTTTGGAGAGGGACATCATGCTGGGTAGAGTAAAGAGACAGCGCAGGAGGGGAAGACCCTCTATGAGGTGGATTGATTCAGTGACTGGGGTAATCGGGATGGGTGTGTCAGAGGCAATGCAATTGGCACAGGATAGAGCACGGTTTAGGGCTGTTGTACATAGGGTCGCTATGAGTTGCAAACGACTCGACAGCACATAACAACAACAACAACATTCTTTCCTTATATTTTGTGTTTTATAAGTATTATATAACTCAAACTCACAATATTTATCTACACATAAATGTAATTTTTCGCTCAGTAGTTTAGAGAATTCTAGAATAAATGCATGGCTCTAGCGGCTTGGCGGAAAGAATAGCACTGTCAACTTAAAGGCATGTTGTTCAAATCCACCAAATCCTCCTCAGGATAAAGATGGCTGCTCTCCTCTCATGTGATTTACTGTCTCTGGAAAGCTGCTGGAGTCAGCTATGAGTCAATTCCAACTTGATGGTATGCAACAACAACAACATCAGGGGAAAATAACAAACCAAAAGAAAATCCACCACCATTGAGGCAATTACTACACAAAGCAACCACCTGAGACAGGAAAGAACGAACACTAAGGGTTTCCCAGGCTATCGCTCTTTACTGAAGCAGACTGCCTCACTGTCCTCTCCTGACACCGAGTGGATCTGAACCATTGACCTTTTGGTTAGCATGTCAATTCTCAATGCACTACATTACTAGGGTTTCTCTATTATTATTATTTTTATGTACTGTTGTGTCAGAACCAATGCGTAGCTGACCCTCGAGCAGGTTTTCAGAGGCAGTAAATCAAATGGGAGGAGGTTTCCCACCTTTCTTCCATGGACCAGCTGATGGATTTGAACCACATGCCTTCAGGCTGGCAGCACAGCTCCTTACGACTAGGCCTCTAGCACTCTCGAGGGCTCCTCCAGGGGACAATAAAAACAAGAACAAGCAAGCAAATAAACCACATCTTCAACTACCAAATTGAATTTGACTCGGGGACACTTTAGGACAAAGTAGAACTGTCATACACTTTCCAAGGCTATAAATCTTTGTGAAGCAAACTGCCATTTCTTTCTCCTAGAGAGAGGCTGGTAGAGTTGAATCACTGATATTTTGGTTCACCGTCAAATGCTTTGCAACAGCCACCAGGGCACCATTCCAGGGGCCATCAAAAGCCCAAGTTCAAACTCATTTTCATTGACTCGGAATTGACTTACAGTTGACTCTCCAGTAACTGTCAGTGTTTTCAACTGCTTCTTAGCATCTGAACGTTGAACGGTGAGTAAGGATGACCAGGGAAGAGTTGATGCCTTTCAGCCGTGGTGCTGTAGAAGGGGACTGAATGCTCCATGGACAGTCAAAAGAACAAACCAGTCTGTCTTGGAGAAAGTGCTACCAGGGTGCTCCTTACAGGCAAGGATGGTGACATTTCAGCTCGTGTATTTTGTGAGAAGGCAGTAGTGCTTGGGAAAAGACATTATGTTGGGAAAGATAGAAATTCGAAGAAAAATTTACAGTGACTATAACAATGGGATCAGCTCAACAGGGAGGATGGCACAGGATAGGGCAAAATTCAGATCTGTTTTTCACTTGATGGCAACTACCAACAACAACAAATCGCATCCGAAGAGACTGCGCCTTTTTCTCCAACAGAGCCACTAGTGGATTTGAACCACTAGACTTACAACTAACAGCACAACTGCCTATGGACTACGCCATTGTAGCTTTCCTCTAGAAACCATAGGGACAGCTTCAAAGTGATTATCAGGAACCATATTGCTGTTGTGTGTCACAAAAGTGACCCTGCCACCCAGAGAAGTATGTGGAATTTTCTTCCAGGATTTATTTCATACGCACATTTATCTCTCTACCTATGCATTTACATGTATGTATGTTATCTCTTCAAGTATGGGTTTACATACCCACCAAATCCAGCCCTGCTGTATGGATGATGCTCGCTCATAACCACTTTCCATCAGGTTTCCAAGGCTTTAAATTTTTATAGGAGACTGTTCATCTTTCTCTGTTGCTCACCTTAGTCCAATAGACTTGTTCTGTACAGAATTGCCACAAAACTTTACTTGATAAAATACACCATATTTGCAAAGCCCAAAGTGTGGGGGGGGGGGAGTATACCTGGGTAGCTATTCTAGTGGATATGAAATGACATTTGTCTGGAGTTTTGATATGTATTTTCCTGATTCCTATCATGTACTTTGGGCACGTTGCTACGAGAAGCTATTCCTTGGAGAAGGACATCATGCTTGGAAAGAAAAGGGTACAGCAAAGGAGAGGAAGACCCTCAACCATGTGACTACAGCAATGGGCTCAAGTGTGTCAGAGACTGCGAGATTGACACTGGATAGGACAGGGTTCAAATCTGTTGTTCGTAGGATCGGTGTGGGTTGTACTTGACTCACAACAGCAATGACTGGTGATGTTGAGCATCACTTTATGTGCTTCGTGATGATGTAAATACCTTCACTGTAGAAACCTTTCTATAGTTTGCTTTTTCACTATATGAGTTACTTACTATTATTGATTTGTAAGAGTTCTTTAAATGGTGCAACCCCTGTGGAAAGCAGTATGGCGCTTTCTCAAAAAGTTGCAAATAGAGATACCATTTGACCCAGCAATTCCACTACTGGGAATATACCCTGAAGAGACCATAGCTGACATCCAAGCAGATATATGCACACCCATGTTTATTGCAGCTTTGTTCACAATAGCAAGGAGTTGGAAACAACCTAAGTGCCCATCAACAAACGAATGGCTAGAGAAGCTGTGGTATATTTGCACAATGGAATACTATGCTGCATTGAAAAACAAGGAACTCATGCAATATTATTCAAAATGGTTGACTCTGGAGAACATTATGCTGAGTGAAATATCTCGGTCACAAAAGGACAAATATTACATGATGCCACTGTTGTAGAATGGGACTGTCCTTGGGGTTGGGGAGAGACTGAGTAAGATGGGTTCAATAATGTATACTGCACTGAAGCAGAGGAGGGAGAAAACTGTTTAAAAGAGATATATAACTAGGTATTTCTGTCATCACGGAGTCTAGAGCGAGGGCTGCATGGTAGAGGGGACCTGGGGGAGGGTTTGTAAAACAATGAAAGAATCTTTTCTTTTACTTTTCCATAATTTTTGACTCATGTACTTATAACTTGTTAGTCAAATTTGTGTCTTCTAGGTTGCAACACCCCCATGATACATCTTCAAGGATATGAACATGTACGGTCAAGCACAATCAATAAGAGTGCATCTAAATTCCAAAATCAATCTCCATAATAGTCTATGTGTTTCCTACTGCCAAAGGGGCCCTTTAGAGTAGTGAGAGAAGATCTTCACCCTGAAACCCACAGCGTCCCTTTTCAGCAGGAAGTAGCTAAGAGAATATGCCATCCCCTTTTCCTTATGACTCAGGGTGAAGTCTCTCTCAGGGAGGAGTGATAGGGAATGGCAAAGGACACACTGACAAAGAAGATTAATCAGAACTGGCTTTGACAAGCACTGTGGCATTTGGACAAGAACAAACTGGGAGGAGGGTAGAGAGAATAGTGCAACAATGAATGAATGGAAACCCAAAATCTCTGTAAATGTTTATGAAAATTAATAAAATATAATTATAGAAAAAAAAGAGTTCTTTACATATTAAAATGTTTATCAGATCTTTTAGCACAATATGTGAGTTGTTACTGTCTTCACTTTTTTGATAGTGTCTTTTGAAATGGAAAAGCTTTGAATTGTGATGAAATCCACAAACTCTTTTAAGTCTTTAGGCAACTGCATTGCTAATCCAAGGGAAACACCTCTCTGGGGGTTTGAACTCATGAGAGCTCCTCAGGAGAAAACTGAACAGTCTCTTGCTTTGGGAGTTACACTGAGGGTCAGCTCTGAGTAGACTCCAACTTGATGACAGTGGATTATGACATTTATGAAGGCAACTGAAAAGATGATTGTATTAAATACAAACTGAATTCAAAGTATATATTGGTCAACACTTTACTGAGCTAATATTATCTGTCCCATAATTTGCTTAGGATCCCAGTGATGAGAGAAAATGTCACATACATTTACCAAAAAGGCCATCAAATGGAGTGTTTGTGATGATTGACAACCTTGGAAATCCAGCAGAGGATTGTACAAGTCTACCTCAAATCCATGGCAGTGGGTTTTATTTGGTTTGTGATGTTACTATTAAAACTTAAATTTTGTCAACTAGGAATCTGTTTAGAATTCATTGTGTCATCTCTTGAAAGGTTGCATGGAGTTGAAAAACAAAACAAAACAAAAAAAACCATAGTTTTCATAAGAATATTTAAAAGAATTCTCCCAGGATTTTTATTTTCAGTTATTGCTACTTCAGATTATGTGGAAATTTATCTAGAAATGGAAAAGCACCTTACACAAATGAGTCTATCTGACCCCACACACACACCAGAAAAAGGAAAAGTATATCTCAAGTTCAATTTAAGAAGGTCTCCAGAGAGACAGCCCTAGTTGTTTTTTATTCAAATAAGTAACAAATGGATGATTCAAATACTTCACTTATTTTCAGCAAAGAATATATATTTAAGAATTTGAGATCTAGAAATAATGGAATGTGGGTGTTTTAAAAACACATTTAGAAAATTAGCCTTTAAAAAATGTTTTTGCTTAGAATGATTGCCTTGAATCGTCAATGCAGAAACAATATTGCAGCTCATCTTTTCTCAGTACCTAGGAACTAAAGAACAAGCCATTGTTAGCTCTGTGTAAGGGTCATGAAAAGCCAATAATTAGAGGAGAAATAGACTACTGGGAGATGGTTTTATGGAGAAAAATGATCCTGTGCCCTAAAAATGAAAATCAGACTGGATTCCCATTAGAAAACTGTTCAAATGAGCTGATCAATAATTTATACACTAAGATGTTCAATGAGATATTTTACTTTAACAAAGAACATTTGGTGTTGCATGTTTAATGAGTGAGCATATTTGGATATGTTCTAAAATGTTATCCTACATTGTCCTGCTTCTACCTCTTCAAATAGTTATTAATAAATGATTGTACCTAGTTAAACTCAGCGTCAGTTTATAAGGCTCCAATTATCAGAATAATTATTCTAAGATAATCCCTGTATATGTGCTGATGTGGAGAGTGGAGATTTGTTCAGAGAGGAAATGTCTAGATTTTGTGATGAACTAGCGGAACTCCTCCTCTATTGATCATTATTGGCTATGTGACAAACAAATTCTGTATTAAACATGAGTCTTGACTGTCCTTCATTCAAACAGTCAACAAGTGTGTAAAACACAGGCCATAGGACTAAAATTATGACCATTTCTTGTGCTTGTGAAGATGCTACTAATGGAACATGGTGAATGGCAGCTCTGTGTGAAGAACAATAAATACAGTTATTATTAATTGATTTTGTGCCCAAACTCAGTGACCTTATGTGAAACCAACAAAGCACTGCTTGGTGCTGCATTAGCTCAGGATTTCCGGTGTGTGTGATTCCTTGTCGTACTCAAGTACAAAGCCTTACAACCTAGGAGGCTTGTCTCCTGGGCTGCCCAATGCTCTGTTGTGATCAGTGAGACTCACTAGTTCACTTCCAGAAGCAGTTAACCAGACCCTTCTTCCTAGGCTGTGGTTAATCTGGAAGCTGCACGAGAACAGGTCACATGTGACTCTCCTAGTAATTGAACTACCGTGGTATAACTTCCAGCACCATGGCAACATCCAGCCATTAAGAACAGCAAGCTGAAAGACAGGTGGAAAAACCACAGTTAGGTGCTATCGTTAAAGTCATGTTGTTGTTGATTGCCTTCTAGTCAAGCACTGCCCCTAGTGACCCTGTGAACAAGGCTTGAAGCCTCTCTACAACTATCAACATTTATCAAAGTTTCCAGAGGCATGTTGTGTAGGAAGTGGGTGCCACTCCTGCTTCCATAAGTCATTTTATGAAGGAAGAAATCAAAGTATAAAGAGGACTGGTTGCTTTCTCTAGGACTCAGACCTAATAAATGAGCCAGTTTGGATTCTCTGAGGCATTCTATTCTCAGAACTCACATCCACATGAAGATAGATGTTCAGTCCTTAGAACTCACTCTCAACTAACTAGCCTCAAAATTTAAATGTCACACAAGAGTATTGTTCTATTTTGGTGTCATTGGGTTGACCTATCACTCATATTAAATCTATGACTAACAGATGGAAATCTCACCCTGTCCTGTGCCGTTCTCACAACCCTGCCTATTGTTGTAATCACTGTGTAAATCCACCTCCTAGAGGGTCTTTCTCTCTTTCACTGACCTTCTGATTTTCCAAGGCTGTTCTAAAGACAAGTCTATAATTCTTTATCTGAAACCCATGGACCAGGTTGTGAGTCTGCACTGAGAACTTTCAAATCCAGAATGGTCGTACAACTGTCCCAACAGTCATTCATCTTGTTATTTATACAGCGTATGAATGAGGGCTGCTTCTCTCCTCTTATCAATTTAGTCCATACATTAACACCATTTTGACTTGTACAATGATATTCACAAAAATAAAAACTAAACCTCCAAAATATTTATATTTGAGAATGAGAAACAAGGAATTTATGAGCCTAAACGTTAAAGTTATTAAAATGTACTTTTACCCACTTTATGTGTTTTCAGTTTCATTTTCAGTCTTACAAATCAGCACTATTACCATCTTAATATTGGTTAGAGTTGGTCTGGAGTGTCTAAGTGGTCAAAAGATTCAATCCTTCAATGACTAGCCTGAAGGCTGATGGTTTGAATCCACTGAGGTCTAGAAAGACAGATCTGGCCATCTGCTTCTGAAGGTTCTCATCATTGAAAGCCCTATTGAGTGAAATGGTACTCTTCACACAAGGGCAGGTCAGGATTTGGAGTCGGGTTCACAGCAGCTAACATCAGAGTTGATCTGGAAGCAGAAGACAAGCTGTCTTGTCTCTTCCACCTGCCAGTGTTAATGTTTCCAAAAACCACATTCCTTCCTTCCTAGAAAGATTGATATGTGTAGCCATGTTCCAGCAGCCCCTTGGAGAAGATGTTCTTCCACTGCCATGTTTGATTTCAGAGAAACTGCAATACCATCATTTCAGTGGAAAACCCACAACTTGCTTTGTTTCAAAAGAGCTTGGCATGTTGTTTAATGAGCAAGTGCATGCTGAATACTTAGGATTTGGGAAAAATTGCTGCTATGCTAATAAACATAGTCTAGTGACTGGGGTAATCAGGATGGGTGTGTCAGAGGCAATGAGATTGGCACAGGATAGAGCACGGTTTAGGGCTGTTGTACATAGGGTCGCTATGAGTCGCCGACGACTTGACGGCACATAACAACAACAACAACAGTTAAAAACCTAAATAAATTCCTTTTTATTAAATATATATGTAAAATGCAAATAGCATTTAAAAATGGATATACTAAAATATCATCAAATCCCTTAAATTAGGAGAGAAGGAAACATAAATATGAATGAATTTACAGTTTTACATTTCTTAGAAATTGGAATGGTTTTTTATAGTTTCATAACTTTCAAATGTCACAAGTAATATTTATAAGAAACAGAGTAAAAATTCCAAAGTCACATTTTAAGAAAATCCTGTATAATTTTCATATATTCAAAGAGTATAAAACCTACTGGACAGGAAAGTAAAAGTTATTAAAATGTACTTCTACCCATTTTATGTGTTTTCACTTTCATTATTCATTTTCTTTACATCTCCACTTGTTAATAAATCATGCAAGGGTGTAGTTCACCATAGGCTGCCTGAACACAGCAATTATCAAACGAATGAAGTCCAACTGAATGTAAAACCTAAGATTCGCAACACAGTTAATACCTACCACTATCAACTGCTGTTAAATTGATAGTAATTCACTTGTACAATTCTTGTGTACAGAGTCTAACTTACAACTCACTGTTTGGGAACTGGGTCTGTGCCCTAGCGACCTTCAGCGGCTTTCTGAGGCGACTGAGGGACTGATGGTAAATTCTGACCACTAGGAAAGGGCAGTTTTTGTAGTAGTGACACAGGTGGGTGTAGACTACACCACCATTGTGCTCTATAGAACTTTCAAAGTCATGACTTTGTGAACACATATGGCCAAACTTTTGTTTAGCAGCATCATTAGTTGTTTTTGAAACACTGCTCCTTTGCACTAGTAGTTGAGAGCACATTCGTGAGTACAATCTGTGGATTCCATGTCAGTCACTCATTGCTGTTCTTAGGTGCCATCAAGTCAGCTCCAACTTGTAGTGACTTTGTGTAGGACAGGACAGGACAGAATACTGTCTGATCCTGCACCAGTCTCACTATGCATAAGCCCATTGCTGCAGACACTGTGGGGGTCCATTTCATTGAGGGTCTTCCTCTCTTTCATTGACCTTCTATTTTACCATGTATGAGGTCCTGCTACAGAGATTAAAGCCTTTGCATTATCCATGAAGTACAAATAGATGTTCTTCTGGTATTCTCTGCTCTCAGGCAGGATCCATCTCACATTAGCAGTGATGTTCTTGATGTCACGGGCCTCTTTTAAACCCAGCTTGAACTTTCAGCAGTTCTAGCTATTTTTGGACAATCTTCAGCAATCTTTTGCTTGCATGTGGTATTGCATGTGATGATATTGTTTTATAGTTTCCACATTTTGTTGGCTCACTTTTCTTGGGAATGGGAACAAAAATGGCCTAGTGGTAATAAGCTGTGTTGCACGACTTAAGGCACGTGGTTCGAATCCACCAGCCACTCCATGGGAGGATGGAAAACCTCCTCTGTTGCAATTAACTGCTTCTGAAAACTCACTGGAGAGTCAGCCATGGGTTGGTTCTGACTTGATGGCACACAACAGGAATACAGCCTAGTAACTAGTGAACAATTAATATAAACCAGGTAAATAATAGAATAACTATAGCATCCTATATATTGTAAATTATAGGGAGCTTTGGTTGTCTAGTGAGTAAGGAGTGACTCTCCTAAACTACAGACGGGCAGTTTGATTTTACCAGCTGCTCTGCAGAACAAAGTTGTGAAAACATCTCCTGTACAATTAATAGACTCTGAAAACTCAACCGGAGTGTCAGCTGTGAGTTGGCTTTGACTTCACAGTAATGAAAGAAAAAAACCTCACAGCTGACACTCCGGTTGAGTTTTCAGAGACTGTTAACTGCACATATATTTATATATAAAGTTTATAGTATGGATACATGTGTATATATCTATATGCATATATGCATATATATATACATTTATATATACATATGGATGTGTGTATGTATGTGTATATATATGTGCATGTGTATATGTGTGTATATGTATGTATATATGTGTATATATGTATGTATATATGTGTGTATATATGTATGTGTATATATATACATATATATCTCCTAAAGTATTTTGTAAAATATTTTTAAAATGCTATCTTGAACAAAATAATTCTCTAAATTATCATAAGCTTCAATGCATTCTACTTATTTACAGTTTAACAATACCTGATGGGAAAATCCAAGCAAAATACTACCTTTTATCTCAAATAGACATAAAAACATAGTAAGAGTGCCGGTCATTTTTCACCTGGAGTTGACCATTTGTTTATCCCACTGGTAAATTGTATGGTAGAGGGAATTATCTCGAAAGTGGAAGGAACTGAAGTGGCTCCTACTTATTTTTGTCTGAGCATGTATTATCTGACAGACTCTATTCCAATATCACACAGGATTATTTCTTTTAATCTGCTAAATAATCTGCTACATGATAAACATTATCAGAAACCTTTTTATAGAGAAGGAAAATGAGACCTAGAGAGCTTAAATAACTTGCTCAAATTACATAACTAATAAGTGGTACAGCTGGGATTAGGTTTTAAACAGTCTTTTCCAAGTAAGCTAAGCAAATGCTCAATGTGCAAATCAGCTGAGAAGGATTGAAAACACAAAATTAAAATAGATTTAATGAAGTCACATAAGGAGATTTCCCATTTCTGCCTCATGAGAAATCCTTAGAGATTTGTCTTTCTTGTTTCCAACAATGACTGACCCTGAGACAAATATTTATCACTAGTTAAAATTCCCAAAGCACTGTGGTAGATACCAGAATATCAATTTATTGATTTGCTCAGATGTCAAAGGGGCTATAAATATTTGGATTGGCATGACAAGAAAATTCTTTCTTTGTTCTCATGCAAAAAAAGAGACCAAGTCAAATGCAAATTCAAGTCATAATCAGTGGAAATTTTCACAGAGATAGCTGGTAAAAAGGATTTTGCATAGATGGGAAATATTCAGTCCTTTTGCTAATCCTTCAAGAAATTACATGCTGTTATTGTTAGGTGTACTCTGGAGAGGTCCCTAACAGCAGACTTTCCCACGGCAATGTGCCTTTTAATTTCCTGGCTGCTGGTGCCAAGACTGTTGACTGCACATAACAACAACAACAACTATTGTTAGGTACCATTGAGTCAACCATTACTCCTAGTGACCCTACAAACAATAGATGTGAAATTTGCATTTTCTTGCACCATTTTCATTATCTCTATCATGCTCAAGCTCATTTGCAATTACTGCGCCAATCCATCTCCCTGAGAGACTTCCTCTACTTCACTGGTCCTCTATTTTCCAACATGATGTCTTTTCCGAAGACTGGCCCCCTTGATAAGAGACTCAAAGTATGTGTTACTTCTACTTCCTTATTCAATAATGATGAGATAGTAAACAGAAGACAACAAAAAGGTACTTGTTGTCTTTAACAAGTCTAGCTCATGGCAACCTCATGCTCCAAAAACCAGATTGCCAGACCTTTCTCTTCAATCTTGAGTTACATATGAGTTGTCTACACTCGACGGCACTTAACAACCACAACAATGAAAAGGTTAGTGGTTCAGATCATCTACCTGCTGATGAGTCTCCTCCTGTAAGAATTTACAGCCTGAGAAAATTGGTGGAAGTAGTCTATGAGAATCTTCATAGATTCAAACTACCAACATTTGGGTCTGTAGTCAAGTGCAAACCAAAAGATTGCATGTTGCTCTACCTACTGTCAATGAGATACAATCCAATGGCATAGTGCATTCTATGTTCCAATGGCATACTACATTCTATGTTGCAAATTAACTGAACGTCTGATGGTTTGAAACCATCAGTTGCTTTGTGGGTAAGGGAGAATGGTGTTCTTCTATAAATATTTTCAGTCTTGAAACTGAGTGGATGGCTGCCATGAGTCAGAAGACCCACAAGTAGTGGAAGAAAAGCAAAATACAACTTATGCTAGTCTTGTATCATGAACACAACAAAGGCAGCACATCTCCAAATAGAATTATAACTTTATATAGACGAAGCAAATACCAATGAGTAGATTCTGACTCATAGACTACTTCCATCAATTTTCTCAGGCTGTAAATTCTTACAGGAGGAGACTCATCAGCAGGTGGACGATCTGAACCACTAACCATTTCATTGTTGTGGTTGTTAAGTGCCGTCGAGTCATAGACGACTCATATGTAACTCAAGACATCATCAGAATCCCTTTAACTATAGGTAGCTCCACAAACAGCACTCTTGGCACTAGCAGTCAGGAAATAAAAAGAATTGCCTTTGGAAAGCCTGCTGTCAGGAACTTCTTTAGTACTAAAGAATAACGATGTCAGTCTGGAGACTAAAATGCATCAGACCCAGGGCATGGTCTTCACAATTACTTGCTATGCATTCAAAGCTGGACAATAACTAAGGATGATAGAAGAAGGATCAATGCCTTTGAGCTGTGATGCTGGAGAAGCGTGTTGAACATATCAAGGACTGCCAGACTAAACAGCTCTGTCCTAGAGAGGGTGAAACCAAGCTGCTCCCTGGGAGGCAATGATTTTGAAGCTCTGTCTCAAGTAGTTTGAACTCATTGTCAGGAGGGATCAATCAGTCCTTGGAGAGGGACATCATGCTTGGAACACTGGAGGAAGAGCACAGGAAAGGAAGACCCAGGATGAGATGGATTGACCCAGTGACTGGAGAAATGGGACTAGGTCTGTTGGAGATGATGAAATTGACTCAGAATAGAGCTCAGAGCTATTGTACATATGGTTGCTATGAGTCACAGGTGACTTGATGGCAGATAACAAAAGCATAGGCAGGTCTGGTTGTCTAGTGGTAAGAAGGTGCAATGCCAACCCAAAGGCACGCTGTTCAAATCCACCAGCTACTCTGTGGGAAAAGGGGAAGCAGTCTCCTTCCATGTGACTTACTGCCTCTGGCAATATACTAGGGGGTCAGCTATGGGTCATTTTCTACTCAACTGTACATAACAAAAACAGTATCAATAATAACAAAAATAAGCGTCAAGTCAAGTTGTGTATTACTGTCCAGTCAAAACTACTTTGAAGCTGATCCTCCAAGGGCTTTCTGAAGCTGTAAATTGCACAGAAGACTGTCCATCTTTCTACCAAGGAACCACTACTGGTAACCACTGGCTACCTGAAGCCTTTGCGTTAGCTGCCAGAGCTCCATGTAGGCAATGAAGCTTGAAGCGAAGATTTGCAGTACATTTCGGGGAAGGGGACACAATTCAGTCTGTAACAGGCAGTCCTGCTATTGGTCAGTTATATAAATGACCCCACAAATAAAAAGAGAAGAGGTGAAAATTAGTATTTAAATAGATATGGAATAAAATGCAAATTGTCTACCCAAATCTAAAATATAATCTCATTTAAATTCAAGGAACTTGAACTAGTGCTTATATTCACTCTTTAAGGAAAAGCATTGTGAGATTTCCAAAGGATAACACATGCATGCATATTCTTCGTTCTCTGAAAATCTTGCTCATTTAGGTTTCAAACATCACTGATGCAAAATCAGTCACTTCTGGAAATTCAATCTTTATTTCCAAATGGCTTTACAAAGATCATCAAGGAGAAAGCAAAAAAGCTAAGGGTTTAGTTTATTTGGGGCAAAGGGGCTGGCGTGAAAGATGGTCACTGGCAGAGAAACTCACTTTTGAGAAACAAAAACCCTAGAGGGGGGGAGAAACTCCTTCAGAAGCTAAGGTCTGGGGACTGACTCTGAGAGAGAAAAACAGTTTAGATTGCTCTGTTGCCGTAACAGGCAGCTGAGTTTATTGTTTTGTTTGAGGACTGAGGTCGCAGAAAATAAATACCTGCAGCTGAGGGCATCTAGAGATAATGAACACCCAGAAGTGCGACTACACCCCAAGGTATTTTGGGAATCATCTTCCTGGCAGAGAAGAAAGGAGGTAAAACAGCAGAGAAGGAATTCTCACGGTGGTGAAAGGAGAGAAAGGAGGGACTCGGTACGAAAGCACTTGACTGATAAATAGTCTCGCATTCTGCTCTGAAGCCACATTCACTGGGGGCTTATTAAGGAGCAAGATTCACTTAAATTTCACAGGAGAGCCATGAGCATCTGGAATGTTAATCAGCCAGAGAAACAATTACAGAGGCATGGAGTTGCCAGCCCCCTCGCTCCTTCTCTTCCTTCAGTTAGATCTCACTGTACAAGCAAGAGGAGCCTATCACACCAGGAAGGCTGCTTTGTGTTCATTTTGAAAAAGCATTTCCAGCGTGTTGGAGAAACCACATGGTACCCGAAATTTCAAGTCTGTTGAGCTTGTCTTATAAATAATACATGGCTCCCTCTACCACGTGATAGGAAAACCAGATTTGTTAGTTGTTTCTTCTTTGTCTTAACATTTCAGGTCCCTGATTATGTCCCTTGCTGTGCAGATAAACATGGGAATCACTCGCCTTTTTTTTTTTTTTTTTTTTTTGGTATGCTGCAGAGCAAAACGCAAATGTGCCTTAAGGCAAAAGGAAAACCAAAACCCCACTGCAGTGAAGTTGATTCCAATTCATGGCAATTCTCACTGGATTTCTAGGCTCTAAGTCTTAGCAGGAGGGGTCGGCTTCATGCTCTGCCTGAGTAGCTGGTGGGTTCAAACCGTCCACCCTTCAGTGAGTATCCTGACACTTCCCATGCCACCAGAGCTCCTTCCCAAAACTGAGGCTAAGTCATAAAATGGTAAAGCAGATGCTGCATGTGGTGGTCATTCGCTTGCATTTATTCATCAATATAGTTAAGTGCCCACTGCAAGGATAAACAAGGAAAGAAGGAAAGAACATCTGCAGGCCCAGATAGCTGGGAGGAAAAGGTTGGCATGAAAAACAGTCATGCAGAGTCCTCAGATGTTTACTGAGTACTTCTTACCTTAAATCGCCCATTCACATGCTCGGCTATGCAGATACAAGCACTCAACAGATACTGTCTTCAGTCTGTAAGGTATAATAAGGGGTATGAACATGCCCTGTACTAAGTGTTGTTGTTATTGTTGTTAGGTGCTGTCGAGTTGTAGATGACTCATAGTGACCCTATGAATGAAAGGCCTGGACACTGTTCGTACATAGATTTTCCAGAGGCAAGCCATTTCGGAAGTGGATGCCGCTCCTGCTTCCAGGCTTGTTTTAGTCGGGAAGCTCCAGCCAATACTAACCACCATGGGTACCCATTACCATGTTTGGCACATCACTGTCACAGTGTTCAGCATCACAGCAACCATGAGTTACCTCTGTACAGCAACGCACAGACCAGTGCCATAACACCTAGAAGAATGTTTGACAGGAAAACAATTTCTAACCTGGCCCGAGTGCTGCAGGCCCGAGGGCCCTTTGGAGTTAGTGCCACCTCCTGCCTTAAACCCTAGGCCAAGCCTGGCTTGCCTCGCTTCTGGGGGCAGAGCAAACCTGCACATCAAATACAAGCCTAGAAAAGCACTCGACTCCAAAAGCTTGTCATAATTCCTGCGCTTGCACCACCATGCTCCCTCTGGAAAGGAGAAGTTAAAGCAACCCTGGGAGGAGCCAACCAGGAAGAACATGGCCACCTCCTCTCCCTACTCCCTTTGAGGTTAGCGCCGCCTCCTGCCTAAACCCTAAGCCAAACCTGGCTTGCCTTGCTCCTTAGAGGCAAGGATAGTGAAACTTCATCTCACATACTTTGAACGTGCTGTCAGAAAACACTATTACCTTGAAAAGAACACTATGCTGGGGAAAGTCAAGGAAAGATGAAGATCCTCAATCAGGTGGACCAACACTATGACTGCAATAATAGCCTTGAACATGAAAGAGACTGTAAGGACGATGCAGGGTAGACCAGGGGTGCGATTTGTTGTTAATAGAGTCACTGAGAATAGTGGTCAATTCAATTGCACTTAACACCATCTAGAATAAAACATTCATCAATAGCCAGAGAGTGAAATCTTAGCCTATGTTCACCTTCCCAGTACTTCTACTCTAATATTTTATAATAACTCACTTTTATTTAATATTTTTATAAATGCAATAATTGTAAACAACTCTCTCTATATAAAGGTTATTTAAAAGGAAAACAGTATCACACGTAGACATAAACTAAACTGGAAACAGAATTATATGATTAGGTTCTTCCTAGTTTCTTAGTTAACTATTGGAGTCAAACAATGGAATCCCAGAGGCACAATTCTTTATGTTGGGCTGGAAACAGAAAGGTCATCAATTTGGGTCAACCAGCTCCTCCATGGGAGAAAGTTCTGCAATCTCCTCTTGTAAAGATTCACAGCTTCAGAAACCAAGTGAATCACAATTAACTCAGGCAGTGGGTTTGGTTTACTATTCATTTGGAGTCAAATTGCATGCATTTTCTTGACACAATCTAAGAAAAGGCATCAGAAGAAAATAAATTGTACTTTCTTTTGTTTAATGTTATGTTTTAGTTCCACAAAATGCATCTCATATTTGTCAAAGATTAAGTGGTGTGTTTTGGAAAAACTATCTATAGTTATACTAATATTGAAATGATTTAAAATATATAATTTGATGTTCTTCTCCCTTTATTTCTACTATTTGTATGTAAAGAAGAAGCAGAGATGCAGGCAGAAATGCCTATCTTGTACATAATATAGTAAAATAAAAATGAAAGAGAGAGACACACAGAAAGAAGGACAGAGAGCAACTGAGATAGTGATAAATATGTAGCTACATATATTGATATCTAGGAAGAGAGAGAGGCAGACAGATGGCTGTATACCAGACATGCAGTACAGTGTGTTATAATGAGCTCTGGGGGCATAGTGATAAGGACCTATGCTCTCAAACAGAAGCCATACTGTTTAAATCTACCAGTTGTTCCACAGGAGAAAGATGGGCAATCTCTTCCCTTGCAAGTTACTGCCTTTGAAAATCTGTTGGAGGATCAGCTATGGGTCAGTCCCAACTGGATGATGCATAGCAACAAAAACAACAAAAAATCTAGGACTAGATCAGGAAAGTTTAGATATTATTCAGCAACTCAACTCATTGCCATTGGGTCAGAATTGACTCATAGCTGCCACTCCAAGTGGGTTTCTAGAGGCTGTAAATTGCCTGGGAGGAAATTGTTCATTTTCCTCCCATGGAGCACCTAGGGGATTTGAACTGCTCACCTTTGGGTTGGCAGTGTTATTCTTACCCACTAGTCCACTAGAGTTCTTCCAGATATCACTGGAGGTGCATATTTCTGAAAGAGATTAAAAGGTCCAGCAGCAAACACTTAAAAAGTTTCAGAAATATAAGGGTAAAGAGAAACCATAAAGTGATTGTGGTTAATGGTAAAAAAAAAGAAGATAAAATGTCAATTGAATTCATAAGGTACAAAGTTCAAATGTAGATGTTAAATAAAACTCAAGTCTCTCTCTATAAACATATATATGTTTATTTTAAACAGTCTTTAGAATAAATCACAGGGTTATCTAATCAAGTCTGTGTTTATACAGTCCAGAGCTTAACTATTGTGTGACTGAGATGCCTGAGATTAGTAGCTGTTTGATTCAAACTAAAGGAGCCCTGGGACATTACGTGTTACATGTAACAGCTCTGTGTAAGATTTTACTAGTGAAAAGTACAAATCCAAAGAACCAATACCTCCTAAATTTCTCATCAGGCAAAAATGTCGTCTTTTTATGGCTGAGGAGCTAGTTCATCCTATGATCTTATTAACTTTTTGTTTGTTTTGATAAAATTGCTAAATATATGAGTACACTATAAAAACAGCATAAATGGCTTCTGCTGAATCAGCACTGAATTATCTGCATACATATTCGTTTCAATGTGTCCTTTATGTCAGTTTGCCCTTCTGCCAAGCGGCTTTTCCAGGCCAATTTCTCCTGCAACTCATTGAGATATACTTAGGAAATGCACATTTGTTTCAGCACAAATCTCAATTAGTTGAATCTGCTGAAACAGGACATAGTCAGACTACGTAGTGTGTTCTAAAACCAAATACCAATTACAGCAGATGTTACAGGCACTGGGCCACTATCCATTGGCACAGAAAAATATAAAACAATGGTTTTTGTTTTGGTTTGGGTCTGGGTTTGTTTTTTTTTAAAAAAATATAAAACTATGTTTTATTTTCATTTTTCCCTTTAAGATTTGTAAGAATAGGTAGAAGAATACAGCCACTGAGCAGAGCTGAGAGATGCCTCTGTCCATGGTACTGATAACCCTGATTTGCCATTCTTAACTTTCCTTTTCATCTGGTTACGGAGATTGTGTCATTCCTGGCTTCTATTTTCCTTCACCTCCTTCCTATGGGAGATAAAAGCAAGAAATGATGCAACCTGTTGTGATGAAATAAGTGAATGGCTCACGGGACAGTGAGTAATTAGCAAGTTCATCTCATGGTCTAACTGGAAAGAGCTGAGGATCTCTTAATTGCAGGCAAGAAAGTAGCCTAATCACACACTTTCACTTACAGAGTGTTGTGTGGATGTTACTAAATAAGTATTTGATACTTTGCTAAGCGGACATTATTTTGTATAACACAATAACGCTATCACGTAGGAACTATGGATGTACCCACAAAGAAATCTATTCACAAATGTTCCTTGTCCAAAGACAGACTGTGAAAGTAGGAGAAACCCAGTTTGAGCTCAGTATCTGTGCTGTAGGTCCTATGGTTGCGCAAACCATTTGTCCTTGACTACTAAAGATTGGCAGTTTGAACTCACCCTGAGACTCCAAGGAAGATCATCTGTTTCCATAAAGCTTATAACCAAGAAAACCCTCTGGAGCAATTCTACTCGGTACCAGCTGAGTTGAAACTATCCCAACAACAAGTGTTGAGGACCTTTTCTTGGTTTAGGTCTCTACTGGTCATCCTTTCATCCTCCTACCTCCTTTCCCATTTCTAATTCAGTGAGCATCAGAATTTGAAACTATCTCAAGCCAGAAACATCCGCTAAGATTGGCAACACTTAAACTCGGGGGCTTATATCCTCAGATATGACTTAGGCTTGGAGGGCTCACAGAGCAGAGAAACATTGAAACTGGAAATAATGTGGTAGCTGGGGGACAATGAGATCTAAAGGCCACAGTCCTGAAGGTCACAGAACTAACACTCTTTGCAGATTTGTGAACTGTCTGCCTCAGAATAACTGATTAATCTTGTTGACTTTTCTAATTTGTTTATTCAAGAAAGGTCATTTCAAACTCCATGCCTGTTTGATGTGACATACTGATTTTATCAGAATTTCCAGTTGGAGTGACTAACGCCTGAGAAGGTCAATGTCAATAAGTCAAAGGTTGCGGCCTTACTTCAGTTAAGACTCTATTGATTTTCATCTTTGCACTAATCTTTCCCACTAATTGTTTAGCTTGTCTAGCTATTATTGTGTTTGGCTATTTTGACTGATAAGTCAAAATTCCATACGTTAGGCTGAATGATTCAAAAAACCAACCCTGCTCTCATCTAATATCCGTTGCAGTCAGATTTCAGATAGATACAATTCCTTGGAAAGGCTGGAAGATATATTTATTTAAAATTTATGTATTTTTTGAATTTATTATTTTTCCATATGCATGTATTTATTTATTTCTTAATTTGGGTAGATTTATTATACGTTTCTTAGTATTTCTAGAATTTTCAATTTCGTTTATGCACTTTACTTGTATGAGAACTTACATATTTTAGGGTTATCTATATAGTTTTGGAATACATGTGTTTTGGGAATTATGAATTTTTTAAAAATGTATGTGTAATTGTAAGAATAACCACATTTGCAAAATACATTTTAAAAGAACCCCAAAGGATGTTCCAGATACAGCAGTAAACCAGGGAAGGTGCTTAAAAGTTCATAAAAGAATTCTATTACAGAAGGTATCTCTCATTTTTTAAACCTCTCTTTTACTCATTCTTCTAGTTTCTAAAAACTGAGGCTTCTTCGATGGACCACTGCTCTAGTCACTACTCTAACCGCTTCTTTGACTGTAACCATCATCTCAATCCTGGTTACTAAGCAGGTGAAGAGGAGTGAAGACCATGACAGTCAGCCTTTGTCCCAGCCCACTTCTCACACTGATTGTGTGAGCTCATACAGAGTCAGTAAGATGTTATGCTTCTAACCAAAAGCCTTACATCTCCAACAGTTTGAATCCAGCAGCTACTCCTTGGACAAAAGTTGGGCAGTCTACTCCCAGAAAGAATGAAAGCCTCAGAAATGTAATGGAGTGTTCTTATGAGTTGGAACTCACTTGCTGGCAGTGAACTTGAGTTTGAATTTAACTCACATTGATTGAGCTAATGAAAGGCATTTAATCCAAGAGATGTAATGTGTCCATTTTAAGACCTGTTCTGGAAGTAGGGCAAAGGGGCAATTTGATAGATTGGTAGAATACAATCCTTAGGTAATTAGAAGCCACACGGAAAGATATTGTCTGAGGAAGAAGAATTTGATTCAACACACATGCCCCCCACTAAGTGTAATGAAAACAGGGGAATTTCTCTCATGCTGAGTCCACAGAAGCAATTGAAGTGTTACCTATCTTGGGCCTATTAAATAAATGATGTGAGAAAAATACTTTCCCTTTTCTCTCTACTTCTTGAACTAGGAATAGTAGAGATCCATTCACTTACAACTAAAAAAGCTCTGATTAATAACACCAAAATAATTTAGCATTGTTCTTCTTTCTGTTGTGTTAAGCATATACATAGGAAAACATGACTTTGCAAATTTTTACATGTACAATGCAGAAGCATTACTTATGCTTACTGTGTTGTTTTCTTCTTTAGAAGGTACTTCTAGAATGAAAAGTCGACTTTCTTATAATATTAAATATAGGGATCATAAGCTTTCTAGTGCAAAATAACAATTCTCAATCCTAACAAAATAACAAATAGATATGCAAGAAGGACTAAAGTCTTCTTATCTTTTCTAGCTCTGAAATGTCCTTGTACACAAGGGATTATGAAAGAAATAAGTGCCATAACGTGATTTCTAATTCTTTTTCATTTTCTGGATAAGCCAAAAAATGTTTTTGCACATGCATGTAATGGATAAATTATTTTCCTGGTTGGTAGGGATTGAATTTTTCTTTTTATTTTAAAATTAAGATCTTAAAGAAAGTTTAAAAGTTTGCTTTTCTCTTTGAAAACAAATTCTTTCAAGGAGCTCTGGTGGCCTAGTGGCAAGAAGCTGCAACTACAATCCCAGAGGTGAATGGTTCGAATCCACCAGATGCTCTGCCGGGGAAGGAGGGGCAATCTCCTCCTGTACCAGTCAGATCTGATTTGATGGTACACGCACACAAAAATAATAAAATTTAAAAAAAAAAAGAAAGAAAACAAATTCTTTCATTGTTGCAGTCCATTTTGCTATGCAGCTCTTATTCTGGACTCTTGTCATGCAAATAATACCTAATTATATATTCCTTTTAAGTAGTTCTTTCCCCTCCTCTGTTTCAGTGAAACATTATTTATTCCTTCTTTTCTTAGATTCCCCCCAAACCCTACTATTTTATAACATTGACATTATGTAGTATTAGTCCTTTTTTGACTGAGATATTTCACTCAGCATAATGTCCTCTAGGACCACCCATTCTGTATATTTTATGAGTTCCTTGGTTTTCCGTGCTGCATAGTATTCCATTGTGTGACTATACCACAACTTCTCTAAAGGGATTGAATTTTGTTTCTAGTTCTGAAAAGCCTATCTTCTGGTGTGAAAAATCTGGCTTTTAGCTAGCCCAGCTCAACCTAGGAATTATGCCTCCTTCCATGCCAACCTACTTGAATCTAGAGGGTGTCAAGCATTTTATGTCATTTGGACAACAATGAAGAAGAAGACACCTGCAGTAACCCCGGATCAGGAAGAACTAGAAATGCAATTAGAAATGAATATTAGAATGGCATTAGAGAGTGGGCTTTAAGATAATATCTGCTAATGGAATCAGAAATGGATACCTGATGGGTTTCTTCTGATCAACCAGTCAACAATTGAATGCCAAAAGTGTAGTAAGATAAAAGAAGAAACCAGTCATCTGAGAGCATGTACCTTTGGGCATCTGAAGGTTCCAGACTCTCCCAGTTCTGAAGCCTTGGACAGCATCTGGCTCAGTGCCTCCATTCTATTTTTCTTAGAGTCTATTTTTCATTCAGCAGCAAAGCACTCTGAAAAGAAAACAAAATCATGATGCTATGCTTCCATTTAAAAACCAAAAAGTGAATGTAAAGTCAATTTGTAAAGAAGAAAAAAGTAGCAAGGATAAAATTAATTTTATATTTATTTTAAACTTGAAATAGATTGTGAATTTTGGTAACAGTGTTTTCAGGTTGCAAATGCTTTTCTTAAGATATTAATAAATGTTTCAAACTATTGGAGAGATAAGTCTTTTCCATCACTAAAATTTTCATATATATATATATATATATATATATATATGGAGAGAAAGAGATTTTCAACTGAAAAACACAAATAGGCTGCAAGTGAAAGGACAGAAAAAGTAATCCATGCAAAAAATAACCAAAATAGGCTGGGGTAGAAGTCTTAATAGCAAAGTGGACTTTAAGATAATATCTGCTAATGGAAATGAGAATTGAAGAGTAGAAGTGGAAGGAGTATGATTACATTGTGGTTATTATAATTAATGTCATAAAACAAATGTGTAAATGGCTGAATGGAAAATCAATTTGCTTTGTAAACTTAAAATAAAAAAGAAAAATTAATAAGATTTTTAAAAATTTACTGCCTCCAGCACTTCCCTGCTACACTTAAGGTAAAACATAAAAGCTACACCTTAGTCCCTGAGTTCACGGGCACCTCCTTCTTCCCCATTTGGGCTGCCCCGACTCCCTTATTCTCTTACACATACACACACCTTTTCTATTTTTCATTTACATGCTAAATTCATCCCAGTCCAAACCATTTTCATCTAATACAACTTGTCTACTATTCTCTTTCCCTACTTTTTGGTCAGCTCCTCCCACAAATATCTTACATTTAATCCACTTAGAAATTTTTTTGGCCCATTTGACATAAGTTAGACCTCACTGATTCTTGGGCAATGAATTAGGAGGACTAAAGAAGAACTTTTGCTTTTAAATTATTATATTAGTGGAGAGCTCTGGTGACATAGTGGCAAGAAACTGCACTACAATCCCAGAGGTACACGGTTCGAATCCACCAGATGCTCTGCTGGAAAAGGAGGGACAATCTCCTCCAGTACCAGTCAGATCTGATTTGATGGTACACACACTAAAAATAATAAAATAAATTTTAAAAAAATATTATATTAGTACAAAATACTAGAAAAACCATACCCCACCAGCAAAACAGACTTATCTGTCTTGGAACAAATACAGCCAGAATGTCCCTTAGAAGTGAAGACACTAAGACTCTATCTCATACACTTAGAGCATCTTGTCAGAAGAGGTCACTCCCTGGAGAAAACGTAACCTTTGGTCAAATAACATTTGGTCTGAAATTGTTCAGAAACAGCTTGATGCTAGTGGCTTTTGGTTGTTGTCCTGTTAAATGAGCAACTATAATGTACAGTTAACTAGATTGGTATTATTATAGATGTGAAGAATGGTTGGTAAGCATTAATAGGAAGAAAAGTGATTGTTACTTGAAATGAGAATTTTTATCTGAAATAAGGAGCACTGCTTACACTTCACGCAAAATGGAATGGAAAGAAAGATACAACTTTGCAGTCAAACACACTCAAACTAGTGTATGGAGTCTCTCTCTCTCCTCATTGTTGAAACAGTCATATATGCAGCTGTTGAGATAGAGATTTGAGAAATCTCCAGAAGGAATACTTCACAGAGAAAAAAACATGCATCCTAATCGTCAGAAAGTACTTTTCAATATTATGAAACTACAGCAAAATCCATAATTTAAAGCCCAAATTCCCAATTCCCACGTTAATCAAAAGACTTAAAGGTTCTAAGTTTGTAAGTTACTTCTTTAAGAAATTAAAAATATCTATATGTGCACATATTTGTGTATGTACATATGGAGTGTGTGTATGTGTGTGTGTGCACGCACAGGGCTTTTCTTTCTGGTGCACACTTATCTACACACATAGATGAACTCACGCTGAATATTTCTTTTTCCCTTAAACCTTCAGGGAAAGATTTCCCATGGTGAAACTAGTTACTGCCGAGCCAAAAAGAACATGGACGTGTAAGTCCAGGAAACAAGCAGTTCTCGGGTGAGGTTTGGAGAAAGTAAAAAAGGAATCATAAATAAAAGAAAAACAAAGTTCTGTGCTTGGAAATCTTTTAAGAACCCAGCTCTGACTTCCCATCCCTCTTGTTTGTACATCTGTGGTTTGAAAAAGCCACCGCTCTAGATCTCAGTTAACAAAACTTCCCTGAGCCCTTGTCAGAGGCAAGTCCATGGATGAAAGAACTCGGTGTTGAGGAAGGCCTGTACTAACACCAAAGTATCTGGGCTTCGACTCCAGTGCCGTTGCTTCCCACAGGGATCATTCCGGCAAGGTACTTCCCGCTCACCTGCCCTCGGTCCTCCCACCTGAACGTGGATCACTCCCCATCAGGATGAAGCGGAGGAATTTAGGTAAAATGTTAAGCTCAGTAGCTGGATCCTGTTTTTCTTAGGTGGCATCTATGTAAAATGTAAGGAAGCACTGTGCGATCTTTGCAGTCGTTGCTGTCCCAGAGCTCGTTGTTGCTACACTGGGTCAAATCCATCTCACTGGGAGATTCCTACTTTTAACTGACCCTGTTGGGTCAAATCCATTTCACTGGGGGATTCCTACTTTTAACCGACCCTGTACTCTAGAAAGCATGGAATCTTTCCACGAGGAAATCCATGTGTATATTTGCACAGGAGGAAAGTGTCCATTTTTCTTCTATAGAGCAGCTAGTGGATTTGAACTGTGTGCTTTGAAATTGCAACATAGCTTCTTATCACTATCTTACCACTAGGCCACCAGAGCTCCAGAGAGATACAGATACAGATATAGATAGATGTAGATAATAAAGATATAGATGATATAGATATAGATGAGATATAGATAGATGAGAGAGATTATAGATAGATGATTGATAGATAGATAGATAGATAGATAGATGAGAGATGAGAGAGATGATAGATAGATACATAGATACAAAGATACATAGACAGATACATAGATACATAAAATAGAATAGAATAGAAAGAGAGAGAGGAGAGAGATATGGTTGTTAATAGTTGTTATTACTATTGTAATTATATTTGTTATCATCTGACCCCATGGCCAGATAGATAGATAGTTAGATAGATAGATGAGAGAGATGATAGATAGATACACAGATACATAGATACATAGAACAGAATAGAAAGAGAGAGAGAGAGGAGAGAGAGATGGTTGTTAATAGTTGTTATTACTATTGTAATTTTATTTGTTATCATCATGACCCCATGGCCTGTGTTCTGCTTCACCTGAATCTGCTACTGTTGTTGCCAGTTGTTATCAAGTCAACTACAGTTCCTAGTGTTCCTGTGAACCACAGATTGAAGCTTGGCCTTATCCTGCCCCATGCTCACAATCTGTAGTAGTACAGCATTAAGTTGATGCTTTAATACGAGTAAATATATAAAGGGAATGATGTCTTTTGTAACTTGAGCTTTCCCTGCTCAGGCACTCGAAGGTCCCCTGCCCCCAAGAAGGTGATTATCTAGAGAATAAATTTAATGTAACAAGTGGGTGAGAGTTATTGTTTCATCAAGTGTATTTCTGTGTTTCTAATTTATCTAAATTTTAGGAACATTGGAAAATCTCCATCTTGATTTTGCCTTTAGGGCAAGTCCAACCTGGATTTGCACTGTGGTTCCACCACTCTCTAGTTTCATTACGATAGGCAACTTCATCAACTTCTCTGACCTTCAAGGCCCTCCACAGCCATGTCGGGGTACAGAAGCAGATTTTCACTGCAGTGAGTCAGGAAAAAGTTAGGGACACCAGGAGCAGGAAGGAGAGGAAGCTAGCAGCATTTTTACATCCTGCTCAAGTGAGTGGCTGGAGCCTAATCTCATGGCAGGAATGATGTGCTTCAAAAACACGTCGGAATTAACCCATCTGAGGGCAAAGAAATGAGGTATTTGTACAGTGAGCCTTTCAAAGAGCTCTCAGGTACAATGTGGCAAATCACAGCTCTGAGAAGGCTGTTACATAACAAGGTTATTGCGTAACAAGTAACTGAGAAGACTATGGCCTGGATTAGATGCCTCATTGTATCTAGACTGACATCTTACTACACATCTAAAGTGAACATTTCAGACTCCACTACCACATATATTGCTTGAATGCCTAGTACTTGCCAGGTAGTATGCTAGACATTGAGTTTATAAATATGAAGAAGATATATTGCAGTTCTTGTCAGTCATCAGGGAGTTGAGTGAACTCCTAGTGACCCATGTTTGCAGAGAACCACTCTCTAACTTTCATGCACATGACCTAGCTTCCAAGCACCTCTAGGCTGATTCAACACACTATTCAGCTAGTAGCCAAGTGCTTAGTAGTGTGCCAGTCAGGGGTTCCATAAGAAGACAACAGAATGCTTGATCTCTTGAACATTTTTAACAATAAGGTTTCTTTTGAAAAAAATCTGGTATGATGGTTGATGAGGCATACTTTGTCCATAGTTTTTTTCTGTTTCAGAAAGATTGACTCTTGGTAAATGCCACCGTAACATTTTAGTCATATAACAACAGTATAATAATACTGAATAATTCAAGATCCCAATTTCATAGCTGCATTTTAAACAAAGCTTTACCAAGCACAAAAATTAAACACATTCTGTTATCAAAGCTAATCTCAGCATCAGTAAAAACAAATAAGGAAAAAATTCTTTAAGATGTCCATGTGTTTGTTCTATTATACTTGAAAAAAAAGAAAGTTGATGATTAAATAAAAGCATATGAAGAGGTCAGCAGTACATGACTATTTGTCTTTTGACAGAAAAAATAATTTAAATTTTATTTCTGCTAGGGAGCTCCGGTGGCCTAGTGGCAAGAAGTTGAGCTGTAATCCTAAAAGTATGTGGTTTGAGGCCACCAGCTGTTCCATGGGAGAAGGATGTGCAATTTCCTCCCAAGAGGATGTGGATTGCCTCTGAAAACTCACCAGAGGGTCAGTTCTGGATTGCTTCCAAACTTACAGTATATAACAACAAGAAGTTAAAATTGATTTTTCTAAAAACAAACCATACAGAAAAGTGTTTTCTTTTTAATGAATTATCTAAGCTGACTAAGGAATTCGATACCAAGATATTTTTATTATTTTAAAATTTCAAGTTGAGAAACAGAAAGTGAAGAATACATCATTAAAAAAGGTATCAGTCCTAACAAGGATCAGAAATATGAATGTTTCCCCCTCTATCATTTCCTCACCAAGGTGGAAAAATCAAAAGGGGGAGAAACATCGGATGATGTGGCTAGACTTAGCACAAAGCTACTCTTCTTTCAATGACCTGGGTTTTGCCCCAAGACACATGTGGTGTGACCAGGTATAACCATTGCAAAGGAAGGACAAGAGGCCTAAGATTTTAGGGAATCCGTGTCATAGACAAATGCTCAACAGTTGTTACCTCGCTTTATCAACAAAACTATATGATAGATGAAATATTTTGACCACTTCTTTCTATATACAACACCCAAAATACTTGGCCCATCTTTTTACCTAAAATAATTCATTATTCCTATAATAATAGCATTTAAAAGAAGGAAGAAAATCTAAAATTATCTTGATATATGCAAAGCATCACTTGGTTCAGGTTTCCCTTGGAATAACATACATATAGTTAGAAACACCAATCTCCAGATACTAATGATCATGTTCAAATATAATGCTACAAAGTAGATCTTCATTTCCATGTGTGATTTATTCCTCCTTGTGACTAACACTTCTGTTGTGTCCGCTGTTATCATGGAAGCCAGGTGCTAAGTCATGTGATATTATCAGAATGTGCTTTGCTCATCTCTAGAATATTCCCTAATTAATATGAAGTGCTTGGCATGGGTGAGAATATTTTCTAAACCAAGCCATTAACAATCAGTCCCGAGATCGACGCTGATGCGTGCTTCCCCTATTTCCCCTGAATGATTTGCTCTTTCTCTCAAAATTGTCCAAAACAAAATTCATTTCTTGGGGTTTCCACAGTTGGATATGCATTCTGATTCTGATTCTGATTCTGAAGGCTGCACTGCTTATCAGCTACATAAATATTAATAGCATCTCCTTGTAATCAGTTCCTGCCAGTCAGTACTCACCTGCCTACCATTGTTTAATTGCAGTTGACTTCCGAAAAGTGGAAGATTATACAGGGGCTCAAACGTGCCAAAGAGTAGAATCAAGTGTAGGCCTAAAATGTTAATACCATTCCTGAAAAACAAAGGTCAGAAATCCACCGTTTCCATTTCCACTTCGACATTAATGGAATACAGGCTATGTTCTCTTTCCATCCAAAGACTGTCTGCACATTTGTCTACTCAACATAGGAAATCAATGACAACATTGCATTCAGAAATCGTAAGAGGAGTGTTGCTACTCTTAGTCAGGCACATCTGGTTTATTTTTTTTAAAGTAGCATATTTGATGTTTCAAAAGGGTAAGCAAAGCAAGTGACTTAGGAAATTCACTGAAAGCAAGAAGTAAGGATGACAGCTTGCTTCGTAAAGAATGGGAGCGAAAAACTTAGAGGAACTCTTAGGACTGTTAAAGGATGTTGCTGTTGTTGCTATGTGCAGTGGAGTCGCCCGTGACTCATAGTGACCCTATGAACAATAGCCCTAAACCCTGCTCTATTCTGTGCCAATTTCGCTGTCTCTGACGCACCTACCCACACTACCCTAGTCACTGAATCAATCCATCTCATTGAGAGTCTTCCATTCTTGGGCTGTACCTTCACCCTCTCAAGCATGATGTCCTTCTTTAAGGACTGGTTCTTCTTGCAACATGTACAAGGTATATAGGAACCTTATCTGGGACATAAAGAAAATGAAAGTACAAAGAGTCTCTTAATTACAAATAAATTACATTCTCAAATCAGTAGATTGGATTTGTACACAAGTACATTCATAGCTAATGCCAGTTAGTCAAATGTTTGTCTTTATATACATTGTATAACTCTCTAGGTGCATCTGATACAGGCCATGGTCTTTGCAATCACTTGTTATACATCAGAGAGTTGGACAATGACCAAGGAGGATAGAAGGAGAATTGATGCCTTTGAGCCGTGGTGCTGGAGAAGAGTATTGAATGTACCATGGACTGCCAAGAAAACAAACAGATTCATCCTAAAGAGGGTTAAACCAGGCTGCTCCTTGGAGGCAAGGATTCTGGGACTTCGTCTGACATACTTTGGACATGTTGTAAGGAGAGACAGGTCTTTAGAGAGGGACATCATGCTGGGTAGAGTAGAGGGACAGCGCAGGAGGGGAAGACCCTCTATGCGATGGATTGATTCAGTGGCTGGGGTAATCGGGATGGGAGTGTCAGAGACAGTGCGATTGACACAGGACAGAGCAGAGTTTAGAGTTTAGGGCTGTTGTACCGAGGGTCGCTTTGAATCTCAAATGACTCAACGGCACATAACAACAACAACAACAACAACAATGCATTAAAAATGTTAGAGACACTCCCAAATATCCTAAAATAGCTTTAACACAATAAAACAGTAATAACAATAATGTTTTAATGTATGTTGCAAAATAGTGCCTGTTTGTTATTTCTGACAGCTGTTGTTGTTAGGTGCCATCATGTCAAGTACAAATACTAAAGTTATTTGTTTAGACGGTATACATATACATTCACACACACCTGCATTTGCAAGTGTGTAATGGGGAATCTGTTAGATTACGTTTCCCAAATTGTTAGCATCAGTTGTCTGTGTAGATTAAAATTGAGTCCTAGGGATGCAAGATTACTTCTCCTCTTTCTTTAAACCCTTTTAGACTATAATCGTGCATTATCAAAATAAAAATCTACTGATGAAATGTTTAAAGAAAAACGTGTGATGAATGACTTCGAAGAACACCGTATTTTTACCCTTGTGACTGGAAATGGAAGCTGCCGCCTGCCGTTGTGTGCAGCATTCCATCTATTTCTGTTTTGTTTAGTGTCTGCTCGGCTTGCTTTGTAGTATTGCGCATGACTGGGTCATTCCGATAAGCGGATCTAAACGCTATCAGTTTTTCAATTTTCCGTGCAAATTCTAAATGGCTTTCCACTACGCTCATTCAAAATCTTAGAGGCGGAATACTAATTCAACCTGTTTCAAAGTCAAACTATCAGCAGTGTCTAATGAATCCTTGATCTAGTTGAAATAAATGCAAAAGTAAGACAAGATAGTCTAGCCTGGGAGTTCGGATCTTACGGGCGAGCCTGAAAGACTCTTGCACATCTACAGAAGAAGATGCTCACAATAATACGAGCAGTGCCTTTCATCCTGGGGATAAAAGGTTGCAAGAAACTTTTTATATACATCACTTGAAAGAGGAATAAATACCATAGACAATTCAATGAAATGAAATAGAGATGATTTATCAGCATGAAGAGATCTAAAATAAAATCACACAGGAGGAGATTGCCCATCCTTCTCCTATGGAGCAGCTAGTGGATTTGAACTGTGTGCCTTTGGGATTGCAGCACCTTCTCACCACCAGGCCACCCTAGCTCCCTTTAGGGTTGTTCTGCTCTGTCACCTGGGTCAGCTGTGAATAGGAATCAACCTGATAACACAGAGCATGAGCCCAGGTAATTCACGTATTTAAGTCCATTCACTTGTTACCTGGCTAAATGGAGTTGGATCATTTTATTGGACCCATTTTGCAAATGAGACGATGCATCAAAAGAATGGCAGTAACTGGCAGTCGTACAGCCAGAAAGTGCTGAAACCAGCATTCAAACTGGGATCCCTACCTCTAAAGTCTAAATTCTTAACTCAAGAGTTAATTTGGCAAAACAATATGAATTTATTTTTAAAAAGTTTAGTAGTAGAAGCTAACATCCTGATACTCTCCAATGGATTAGATTTTTGTCTAAAACACAGTGGAGGGTATTTCTTTTTATTGGTGCTTCCAAACAGGCTTGTACAAATTTTAACCATGAAATGTAGCACATTAGAATCCCTACACCAACCCCAAAGAACTCTAGGGCTCCACAGACAAACACTGCACAGCACTGCGGGAATCTTTTAGTGTCTGGGAGTTAGAAATCCTGGATTCTGGAATTCCACTTTCAACAATTCCAATTACCACACAACCTTCTTCCAGACCTGAAGCATTTAGGGACTCCTTGGTTTGAGCCATTTTTCAGAATGAAAAAGCTGTGGAGCCCTGTCGCTGCTTCTTGGGAGATGGTGAGTAGAAACCAGCAGAACTTCATTAATACACAGGAGTTCAGCAGGGAACGAAGCTTGCGCACTTTATTCTATGTCCCTGTCTCATAGTTTTCAAAATTCAAATGTTGACCTCAGCAAAACAGCCCATGGCTGCACCTCAAGGTCTTTCGGCAGCTCTGATGAACATGTTCTATTCTGTCAAGTGCCAAGGGAAACAGGTGACCTCAGGGGCTACGAATCCAGCCACGTAGGTGAACAGATCTTGTAGAGACCATTCCAGTGTCTTCAAGAAGTCGTAAGCAGCCCTGGTGACTTGGGAGTCACTCTCGCACCTCTCTGACTCGGTCTTCTGCGTAGCTGAGTCATCCCGTAGCTCTCAATTGCTGGCAGGCTCTGCTCTTATTCCCATGTCCCTTGCCTTCCTGCCATGTGCCCACCATTTCTCCACTCTCTTTTTTAAAAAATTTCTGTCTCTCTCTCTGTTATGCCAACTGCTTACAGACATAACAGCCTCCTCAGTCAAGGTCCCCATCCAAGACACTCTGAAAACAATCCCCTAACTTGATCAATTTCTGTTTGACAACAGAGGAAGTCACTTAACCTCTTTCTGCTTCAGTTTCTCTACCTATCAGAAGGGGTTATAAAGATAGAATTCAAAGGCAAGACATTATCATATCCCTGAGGAAAACGTCCCCAGTGCTATAAGTTAATGCCTATCCTATTCTCAGCTGACTTCTCCCAGTGTTACCTTGACAGTAAACATGAAGTTTCAGGTCAAAGTAAGAGAACACCCACTTTGCACTTGCCACTGTTATTCTACACCCTTGGGCCCATGTTGATCCAAATTATTTCAATTTATACTGACTCTCCGTCCAAAATCTTTACTAGAATGCTTTCCCTCGCAAGAATGTCCTTGTTCTGGTAACAGAAAGAGACCTGATGACACAGTTGTTTAGTGAAGTCAGCTGATTAATACTCGCTGGCCATTCATCAGGAGAAAGATGTGGCTGATCGCTTCTGTAAAGACCACAGATTTGGAAGTCCGAAGGATTTTGAAACTCAATCTCACATACCCTGGCAAGTGGCCAGGAGGGACAAGTCCTTGGAGAAGGACATGATGCTTGGAAGGGTGGAGGGCCAACACAGGAGAGGAAGACCCTGGAGGAGATGGATTGAAACAGTGATGGGGGTAACAGAAGCTGGTGTGTTGGAGACAGTGAGACTGACTCAGGATAGGACAGGGTTCAGGGCTGTTTGTACTACAAGTCACAGGCGACTCGATCAGCAGCATGTAACAGAAACCTGAGGCAGCTCTATCTTCCCCTACAGAATAAGAAGAGTGGACTCTACTTGACAGCAAAGGGTTTGATCGTAAGAGGATAGGCAGCCCACTGACGCCCATCTTTTAGACATTTGCTTTCAGAGCATACAATATCATTAACTGCCATTGAGTTAAATAAAGCCAAAACATTGAGACTCCATGGGTACGGAGTAAAACTGTGCCCTATATGGTGTTCAAGCCTGTGTAGATTCAGACGTCGTCACTAGATCTGTCTCCAGGGCACCTCGGAGTAGGTTTGAACTGCCAACTTGTAAGTTAGCAGTAAGATGCAGAACAGTTTGGAAGATCTAGGCATTTCTTAGAATCAAACCAGAACTAAATCCAGACTGGCCATCGGTCCAGGCCCCACGGACAAGTGGCCTCACCTTTGTACCTAAGGACCCATATGGTTACAACAGACAATCCACACTTGAGATGCTTGTCTGTGACACCCATGGGTAGCAGAAGCTACTGATATTAAACCTCAAAGGAGGAGCATTTATTACCCAGAGCAAACAAAACTGCATTTACTCCATAAGACAAATTACTTTAGTCATTCTTATTTTTTAAAAAACCTTTAACTTTTTGGTTAACAACAAAACTTGATTCCATTCGTCTTGTGGGATACCGACAATGCCATGCTATGCTGGACTCACTTGTCTTTCCAATAGATTGAATCTGGCTCTTCCTCAGGCAAAGCTAAGATCCAGATGACCTTTCTTCTAGCCCTGGGCACCCACAGGCTGAGTATGTAAGAAATCAAAAGCAAAGAAGAAAACGTAACTCGACAGTTGCCATGCAGAATGCTGAGAAATGCACTGAGTTCTCTTCCCACTGTTAAGGGCTCCCGGATTCTGAATGGCCAGAGCAGTGCAAAATAGCCTAATTTACCACTCCGGCTGCCATGATCCTTTGGGTCAAAGGAAGGTTCCGGAGAAAGATGAGCAAAGTCAGCATCTTCATGCCAAGAGCCCAGATATAAGGGTAAAAAGAACCATCTGCACCTCTTTATTGAACTGGGGGAAAGTGGCAGATGGAGAACCGGCAGCTACATCTGTTGCTTAGGATTTATTAAGCTGGTGTACACACATATAGAGAGCTTTGGAGTTTGTTTGGTTTTTTTTTCCTTATGACTGACACATACTATAATGATACCTTACATTTAACTGAGCACAATAGCAGTGCTTGTGTACACCAGGAATGAATTTCATGTATCAGACAAATTTCAGAGATGGGAGAAACAGACAAATCCTAGAAGCACATATTCAGCAGCCGAAAAAAACTGCTAAAATAATTGAAACGGGAAATT
This sequence comes from Elephantulus edwardii, assembly GCF_000299155.1. Classification (NCBI taxonomy): domain Eukaryota; kingdom Metazoa; phylum Chordata; class Mammalia; order Macroscelidea; family Macroscelididae; genus Elephantulus; species Elephantulus edwardii. The sequence goes on along the minus strand of NW_006399765.1, from coordinate 27,454,525 downwards.
TTTTCTGTGTCTTGAAAGAAGTATTGAAAAAATTATGCATTATTTATTTTTTAAATGGTCTGCTTTTTCTTGTGTCAGCTAAAAACATTCTCTTCATGCAGCTGATAAAACAACACGCACTAAAAGGAAAACAAGGCTTCAAGAATCAAAGGAATAGAGGTCTGACAATGGCGTTTAACTCCCAGCATCTCATCAAAAGGTGGCACTCAGTGGTACGATTCGTATCATGTCAGTTCAAACAGAAACTCAACATGAAGAATTAGAAACTCCAATTCTCGGGCCTTTGTTTTTTATTTTGAAATTGATCCCCTTTCTTTTTTAATTGCTTAGTCCTTGAAGAAATCACACTGATAACTTCTTGGGGGAGGGCAAAATTAAGAATGACAAACACCTTACTATGGAAGTCAAGATGCTTCATGAAAAGAGGAACACTGTATTATTTGAGATATTGCTTGACTTTCAGAAACTCAAAAAAACTAAACTCATTGTTTTTAAGTTCAAACAGACTCATAGCTGACCTTCCAGTGGGTTTTCTGAGCCTCTGAATGCCATGGGAGGAGAGTTCCCATTTTGTCCTGCAGAGCATCTGGTGGATTCTAATCACCAGAGAGCCATGACCATTGAGTGAGCCACTCAACTCTCTACAGACTAATAAGTATCTCAAAGCCCCTTTCTGAAACAGCAGCCAAAACAAACCACAGCGCTTAAATTTGCTGGCTATTAATTTCCCTAACATCTTAACTGATGCAAATGATTCTTCGTTATAAAATGATCTTGACACCTCTATAGTGTATCGTTATTATTTCCAGCCTGTGGTCTTTATCTTATGATCCAAGATAGCTGACATAGCTCTTCCATCTTGATCTGTATAGTGGCTTTGGGGAAGGAGTTAGAGGATGGCGTTTCCAGATGAAATACAAGTTACCCTCATTTTTACTTTCTAAATCTAAAAGCCCAGGAAAGGGTGTCAGGTATATCCTTTCTCCTTAAAGTGAAACCCCGAGTTTTACAAACATCACTCATCCCACTGGCTACAGCGTAGTCACATGGCCCTCCAACGTCACAAGGCAGGTTGAAAATACAATCTTGAGTGGGTTTCCGTAAGCCTAACTGGAATTTCTGCTAATGCATAAAGGAAAAGTGAACATAATTCAGAGTTTCCGTTCTAATCAGGAATCAGCATGAATCATGCCATTGACGGCCAAAGGACTCACTACCCTTCACTTCTCTGGCAGGAATTTGTCTGTTTCTCACAACAAACAAGTCAGTTCTTTCTTGTAAACCTAAACCCCTCCTGCTTGCTGCTGTGTCATAGTGACTTAAAACTGTGCATCATAGAGGTAACTTTGAATGGCACAGCCTACTTTCACATTAAATAGTCCTAAACCACATGTTCTTGCTGTTGTTACTGTGGATCACAGAGCTGACTCCAACACACAGAGATCTTGTGCGGTGAGAGCTATACTCATTTCATTGTCTCGTTATCTTTCTCATTTGATCACAAAGAAAAGTCTCACTGTGGTGCTCAAAGCTCTTTAACACCTACCAGCTGCTACTCCTTTCTTTTCAATAAAGACTAGGATTTCCTCTCAAAACCAGCCAGTGAAATAAATTGCAGAAGACCAGAATATGTTGGTTCTCTTTCACTATAGTAGCTGCGCTGTAATCCCAAAGGCACGTGGTTCGAGGCCACCAGTTGCTCCATGGGAGAGGGATGGGCAATCTCCTCCTGTGCAATGAACTGCCTCTGAAAAGCCACTGGAGGGTCAGCTATGGGTCAGTTCTGACTCAACAGTAAACAGCAACAATAGATAATTTAGATGCCTTCTCCAGGTGACAGCAAGTGTCAAACTTTCTCATGTACGGTAATGATATATTTTTTTTATATGCTAAATTAAAGAATTTAAATAAAAATATAAAACAAATATTGTAAAGGTGTGAGAATAAGGCAGACGTTAAAAAGAAGGTGCATCAATAGAGTTATGGAACTGTTGTTACAGGGCCTTTACACTGGTTGTGAGTGTCTCTGGAACATAGTGTCACTCCCAAATCAGCTGGCCAGTTAGCAGCTGTCTGTCCTTAAGCAAGGCAGGATTCCGTCCACATCCCTCATATCTTTATTTTAAAAATGAGAAGTATCATACCTAATGCAATCTTCTGAGTATTTAAATAAGAAAATATAGGGGGGGAAACCCTTTACGTGTTTGATACTAGCCTAGCTGAAGAGAACTGAAGATCTCCACATACTATTAGTGAATATGTACGTTTTTATAAGACTTTCATAGTGCATTTTGACAGTATCAGTCAAAATTTAAAAGGATATATTCTATGACACAGTTATTCTTCTTGGAGTTCTGTCACATAAATTTTGACACAAATATAAATACGTAAAGCAAGATAGAAAAGTATGAACAATAACATTACTATCATATATGATTTTTGTTATGCAGGGGGGTTAATCATGGGGTTGTACAATTTGATAGGAGGGGAGTAAGGGAAATTGGAAGAATCTGGTGTGAAAAATATTGTATTCAAATTTTGTAAATAAACAAATATAATAATACTTGTTAATAAAGAACAAGCTATAATTATGTAGCTGGCAAAAAATGGTCCAGGAATTATAAATGAGAAAACAATGATATTTTATTTTAAAATGTATGTTATTGTTGTTAGATGCTGCTTAGTTGAGTAGTACTCATAATGACTCTATGAACAACAGCTCTGAACCCTGTCCTGCCCTGTACCATCCCCATCATTTCTGTTGTACATTGTGTAGTCACTGTGTCAGTCCACCTGGTTGAGGGTCTTCCTCTCTTTTGCTGACATCCACTCTCCAAGAGTCATGTCTCTCTCCAAGGAATAGCCTTCTCTAGTAATACGCCCCAAAGTAGATGAGACGAAGCTTTGTCACCTTGATATAAAATCTGCATGAGCTTATTGAAGGTAAAATACATTATGTAATATGAACAACAACAACAATATATAATTATATAATAAATCTAATCTAATCTAATCTTATATAACAACAATATTATATTACATTACATTATATTATATTATGTAGATAGTGTAGATAGTGTATATACAGTATATATAGTATATTAAGCATATATAGTATAGTGTATATATAGTGTGTGTATATAGTGTGTATATATCGTGTATATAGTATGTATGTATATATGTGGTATATGTGGTGTGTATATAGTATATATACACTATATATATAGTATATATGTTGTTGTTGTTGTTATGTGCCATCGAGATGTTTGCTACTCATAGCGATCCTATGTACAACAGCCCTAAACTCTGCTCTGTCCTGTGCCAATCTCACTGCCTCTGACACACCCATCCTGATTACCCCAGTCACTGAATCAATCCACCTCATAGAGTGTCTTCCCCTCCTGTGCTGTCCCTCCACCTCCCAAGCATGATGTCCCTCTCCAAGGACCTGTCCCTCCTGACAACATGTCCAAAGCATGTCAGACGAAGCCCCAGAATCCTTGCCTCCAAGGAGTAGCCTGGTTTAGCCCTCTCTAGGATGAATCTGTTTGTTTTCCTAGCAGTCCATGGTACATTCAATACTCTTCTCCAACACCACAGCTCAAAGGCATCAATTCTCCTTCTATCCTCCCTAGTCATTGTCCAACTCTCTGATGCATAACAAGTGATTGCAAAGACCATGGCCTGTATCAGATGCACCTTAGTCTCCAGAGACACACCGTTGATCATATATATAGTATATATAGTCTGTGTGTGTATATATAGTGTTTATAGTGTGCAAATAGTATATATATAGTGTGTATATGGTGTGTATAAAGTATATATATATAGTGTATTATTGCATATATTGTATATATAGTATATAATATTACAAGAACTCTGATAGCCTAGTGGAAAAGAGCTACGCTGCTAATTCAAAGGCCTGTGTTTCAAATCCACCTTCAGCTCTGTTGGAGAGAGATGGACAATCTCCTCCCACGTGATGCTCTGCCTCTGAAAACCTGCTGGTGGCTGGTCAAGTGTAAGTCATTTCAGCTCAATGATACAAAACAACAACACAAACCATCTGAACACATATGTATTATGCATGAACAATATGAATGTGTTTGACAGATGTATATGCATATGTAAAATAGAATACTTCTACAACATAAGAAAAATGAGAGCATAGATACCACAATGAGTGTCATATTTTCCACAAATAAGACATGCTTTCTCTGTGTTTTCGCCATCTGGGCCCCTCAAGGTATTTTATAAGTCTACAAGGAAAAAAAATTGTTTATTCAAAAAAAATTAGAACACATGCATTATTTGTGTAAAAATATGGTAACAAGAATAGTTTTTCTCCTATTGTTATATTTTAATTTGTTTTATGACTTAAAAAATTATAATGTAAGAAATATCATTTTAAGTACAAAATATGTTTTATAATCCTTGTTCATAATTTAGCAGACCAATAAACTACATCCCTCTACACTGTAAACCAGTTGTACATACTCTTTTCCAGGAATGAGCTAGTCTCCCAAGATAACTCCCCAGCATAACTCCCCCGATAAATGTTCTCCCTGAAATTCCACTACCACCTTGACAATGATCTTGAGATTTTTGAACAAAATCGAGTCCCTTCACTGTAAGTTCATGAAGCTTGAGGAATGCCATGCCTTTGTCTGTTTCTTTCCAAGGTCCTGGGACAAGTGTTCTGCTACTAGGTCAATTCAATAAATAAATTCTGACCCACCATTGAAGCTACATTATTTCGAATTTAGAGATCATCTCTATCGTGGAAGTAAAGTGGAAAAAAGCAGAGTGGATGTTCCAGCCAAACTCCAAATATACTTTATAGGAGGGCATTTCTGTATGCTGCATTCTCACCTAGTCAGACTCCAACCTTGGCCTTGTTGGGATCCCTTGGAAAAGGAGACCCCAAAGCAGGTGGCTTCTAAAGCCTTAAAAAAAAAAATAAAAACGAAATCCCAAAGACTCTGCATAATGTATGTGTGTTGGAGAGAGAAAACACAGCCGTAAAACTGCAGCCTTTCAGAACATGATGTCACAGTCAGATCCTATTAGAGGAAGCACAAGATGAATGCCCACTCCAGTCAGCTGCAAGGAGTCAAAAAGAAAATGCACTGTGAATCTTTGCACTGCATGCTGAAACTGTGAAGTGAGACTTCAGTGTTCCTCGGGCCTCTTCCCGTGAATCTCTTCTCCCCCCAAAAGTCTTTCCAAACCCCCACTAAATATCAAATAGGGATGGTCTAATTAGCAGAAAGAGACTTGGATAGGATACAGTTCATTCCTCGAATGGAAACTTGTCTGAGTTTGGAAGAAGATGGTAGCTGGCGAGTGACCAAGTGTGATTCAGAATCTACCCCAGAGAGAACGCAGAGGAGGATTTAAAGAGATCACTTCAGTCACATAAACACAAGGATCCTTTCTTTTTCTGAAGAGTGAGAATGTATTTCTGGTTGAACCTCATAACCTCATAATCTGTTGGAGTTCTCCATTCCTCTACTTCTCGTCTTCTTCTCACTGTCCAGTGAGTTCTGACCCATAACTGACCTGCCTTTGGGTTTCTGAGGCTATAAATCACAATGAGAGGAGATTGTCCATCTTTTTCTCAAGGTACCACCAGTGGACTTGAACCACCAGAGATGAACAGTCTTTGCAATAGTGGTACAATTCGCTCCCTCTTCTTCCCTTAGGTGCCTGTAACAATCTAGAGTCCATGGGGTCTCTGAGTGGGCAAATGTTTGCTGGACCCCGAGTGGTGGAGTGGGTTACATGCTGGGCTACTAACCAAAAGGTCAGTGGTTCTGTTTTAACCTATTATCCACTCTGAGGAGAAAAGTTGTGATAATCTTTCCCAGGAAAGATTTACGATCTCAGAAACCCAATAGAGGGAAGCCAGGAATTAGAGTTAACTCAGTGGTTGCGGACTATTGTAATGAATCAAAGGTTAAAAGCTTGAACACATTCAGTAGCATTATGGGAGAAAAACGCAATTGTCTGTTGATGACGATGTTAATGATATTTTCCTGTGATAAAAACACGCCTCTATCCATCATTGTTGTCAATACAGAACCTCCATGTAACTCTGTCAGGTTTCCAAGGCTGTGAATCCCACAGACTTGGCAGAGATTGCCCACCTCTCTCCCTCAGAGCTGCAGGTGGATTTAAACTGCCAGAGACATGTAGCCTTTGGGTTAGAGACACAACTCCCTGGTGTCTATGCTGCCAGAGCTCCCTTAAGAAGAGGACAAACTAGATTAAGCAGAATAAGATTGAGAATGACACCACGCCTGCCATCCTGTACAATTTCACAGTCATAACAAGGACACAACCACATGTTTTATACCACGTAGTAAGTTGCCAGAGAAATAGTTACATGAAGAAGGAGAGAAGAGCTTCCAATAGCCTGGTAGGTGGTAGAAAAGAGAAACCCTCTTTGGAATAAGATCAACCAGCAAAAATCAAGCCACTACATGATTTCAAAATATTGCTAAATGTCTCTCGTAGATTATCCGAACAGACATCTGCACACATCTGGGCAGACAGCCTCCGCATACGTCGTCACTTCCGAGAGCTCAACACCATGGTGTATGTATATCACGCAATGGCTTAATTGAACGCCAAAGAACACAACAATGTGGGCAGGAAGAATGGAAAGAAACATACAAGCTGAAAGGCGCTGCATGGAGAGTACAAGTGTTGCGAGAGGGGTAAACGGATGATGGAAGGATTGTCAGCTGCTTTTATTACGTGCACTTTGGCATGTCTCCAAATTAGAAGCCCACGCTATTGAGTCGAAATTAATGAATGACTGCCATATTGAATTGCAGGGCTATTGAATATTGGACAGAAGGTTAGTTTGAATTTAGAGTGGGAAATTAATGTTCCAATTTGTCATCCTAAGGTAACAGGATTATTCTCACCCCCCTAGATACATTGATTGACCCAAACATCTTTTGGGAGGAGGAATTCTACATCATAGATTTCCACATAACATTGATTACTACTTTCAGATCACTGGGCCCCAAGTTTTGCAATGGCTGGTGTGAAAGAAGATTCCGCTGAACTAGGTTTTCAAAAAACGTTGGAAGGTTATCCTTGGAAAGTCCTGAGTTGTTTTCAAAAATAATAATTATCACAGACAAACTGTATTTAAAGCTGAAGCTCAATGGCTCTGTCTTTTATTCCCAGGTTCCATAAATGTTCCGCTTTGACAGGGTACAATCTTACTGCTTTTCTATTGCTGGTTCTAGTAGAAAATATTTGAGTTTTCATCTTCTGGCAAGTTTCAATCTTCACAAGTTTCAGTTTTCATGAATTTTACTGTATGACCATTTTCTAAGTAGTATTTGATAAGAGGTAGAAGATGTCAGGAAGTGAAGTGTTAAAATATGCAAAAGTTAATGTTTGGAAATTATCTACAGATTCAGGATGGAAAGGAACCCTCAGGAGAATTTCACTCAAGCAATGCAAATATTCTTCAAATCCCCTGTCTAATCTATCTGATCCCTCCCTCGTGTTGCCCAAGTTGAGAAAGATTCTGAATCTGTCTGAATTTAAGCAGTTAGAAAGGAGCCACGATTATGGGGAAGTTCACGTCCCCATCCCATCATTAATTACACACACTTCCGTTAAAGATAAAAAACATCCTCTGAGTTAGCAGGCAGCCACTCACCACTTTATCCTTAGAGATAAAGAGACCAAAGGCCTCATCTGCAGAAAGGTTAGATAATCTACACAATGCTACTAAGCAAAAGATATCATGGACTTCCAAAAGAACAGAGACATCTTTGTGGGAATAAGTGCATCCAGAATGATCCTTGGAGGTCAGGATGCTGAGACACCATCTCACATGCTTGGACATGCTATCCTGGGTGGCCGTTCCCTAATGAAGGACATCATGCTTGGTAAAATAGAGGGTCGCTGAAAAAAGAGCAAGATCTTCAATGAAATGGATTGACCCGGAACTATTAACAGGACAGTGGCTGAAGCCCTGGAGCTGCTATGAGGCCAGTGGAGGACAAACAGTGTCTCTTTCTGCTGTAAACAGAGTCTTGTGCAAAAGCAACTTTAGAGCACACAGCACCACAATGGAAACTTCTGCTGCTGTTGTTGTTGTTATGTGCCGTTGAGTCGCTTGCAACTCATAGCAACCCTATGGACAACAGCTCTAAACTCTGCTCTATCCTGTGCCAATCTCATTGTCTCTAACACACTCATCCCGATGGCCCCAGTCACCGAATCAATCCACCTCCCAGAGGGCCTTCCCCTCCTGCACCTGCCTTTCACCCTCCCAAACATGATGTCTTTCTCCAAGGACTGCTGCCTCCTTACAACATGACCAATGTATGTCAGACGAAGTCTCAGAATCCTTGCCTCCAAGGAGCAGCCCGGTTTAACCCTCTGGAAACTGTTTTTAATACAGTTTCTTAGTAATTCAACTCTTCTCGGTAGAACACTTGCCGCCAAGCTATGCTTCCTCTTGTTACTAATGTCCTCACACATTTGAGAAACAGTTGGATCAACTGAAAATCTACTAAACACTTAAAATTGAGAATGGTCCATTCTGAGGAATCCAGTGATTTATGAAAACTTGACCCAATTAAACTGTCCAAAATCCATGATCTCATTATACAAAATAGTTGCCATGAATGGTTCCAAGTCATTGGCTTGCTGAGGACAATCCCCAAACCACAAATGAACTCCATTGTTCTTTTACTTTGAAACTTCCTAAATTGAAACCTTTTGAATTCTGAAAGGATCATTAGAAGGAAGAGGGACACATAGGAACTTTTTAAACAAATGTCAAATCATTAGCGAATTGAAGTTTGAAGGTGGCTAGTGATTTAAACTTGCTAAGATCCACAACCAACACCCTTGACACCGGCAGTCAGGAAATCAAAAAACAAGTTGCATTGGGGAAATCTGCTCTCAAGGACTTTGCAGAATGCTGAAGAACAACTATGACAGTCTAGAGACTAAGGTGCACATGATCCAGGCTGTGGTCTTCTTAATTGTTATGCATCTGAGAGCTGGATAAAGACTAAGGATGACAGAATCAATGCCTTTGTGTTGTTATGTCAGAGAAGAGTATTGCATAGGCGCTGGAAGAGAACAGATCTGTCCTGGAGAAAGTGAAAACAGAGTGAAGTTCAACCTCACACATTTTGGACATGTCCTCAGGAGGGACCAGGACACCTATTGGATTAGGACACCATGCTTGGAAGTGTAGAGAGTCAGAGCAGAAGAGGAAGACCCTGCATGAGATGGACTAGCATAGTGACTGTAGCAACGGGGGCAGGCGTGTCGGAGACACTGAGCTTGGCTCAGGATAGGACAATTTTCAGAACCATTGTTCATAGGATCACTTATGAGTCATAGCTGACTCGACAGCACATAACAACAACAACCCCTTGTAAGTGGTATAGATTTAAAGAGAGGAGTACAGACACAGAGGATAATGGCACGTGATGATGGAGGCAGATGGATCTAAAATCAGCCAAAGAATGTCAAGAATTTCTGACAGTCACTGGAAATTATGGGAGAGACACTTATGACACTGGCATAGCTGAGCTCTTGATTCTGAATTTCAGCAGACATACTGAGAGAAAATAAGAAGGTTTTGTGCCTCAAAGCCACTCTTTTGTGTCATTTGGTTATGGCAGCCTAGGAAATCAGGACACAATTCCAGATAACACTCAAACAAAAGGTAATTTTGAATGCTAACTACCATGTCATTTCCAATTTTGGATTTTAGCATTATAAAATAATAGGATTTATCTATAGAGTGGAGTAGTGGGAATGAATGTGTTTGAGACAGTGAGGTTGGCACAGGATAGAACGGTGTTTAGGGCTCTTGTACATAGGGTCACTATGAGTCACAAACAACTAGATGGCACATAACAACAACAACAACAAACTTCTGAAATTGACTCAAAATAGATTCACCTATTAATGCGCATTGCATAATTAATACAAATTTATATATTGTAATTCTATACAGCTAGGCAATTATTTAGCCAATTTCTTCTTTTTATCCTTTAAGCATATGTAATTTAAAAAAACACATTCGCTTGGAATCTCAGTGTATTCTGTGTCTATGCCATTTATCTTGTTTAATAATCTGTCAAAAATAGCTTTTACGTATGATATCTTTAAAATTTATACACACCTAGAAATTAATCTCTTAGTGTTCAAGTTTATTTAATAACGTATTTCAATATGCTCTAATTGAAAGTGATCGATCTTAAACATTCTTGTGTGTAGGTTTTGAGAGGGACAATTTGACCCTTTTCAGCAAATGAGTACACACATGTGTCTCTAACTTGATCCTTCAGCCACACCGGCTGGTCCTTCTCTCCATGAGCACTTCATGGTTGCTCCACCAGAGTTCTCCCTATTGTTCACTTAATGGTGGAGAATTGCACGACTACATTTAAGGTGATTCAAGACAGTCAAACAGTAGAGTATGAACTATACCTTACCCACTGCTTATTTTTTGTAGAGCTCATGAACTAAGGATTTGGGTTTATATACAAATTTAAGTGTATGGGAGAGGGGGAAAAAAATCAAGAAATAAGATAATACTGTGTTACATGTGAAAATCTCATGAAATTCAAATTTAAATATCCATAAATTAAATTTTATCAGAGCACAGTCAGCCTCATTCATTAACACATTGCCTGGAGTTGCTTCCCTACTTTCCCGCCAGAATTAAAGAGTTGCACCAAGGACTGCATCGCTCATGAAGGTAGTTCAGTGCTTGGTTGTTAACTGAAAGATCATCAGCACAAAGCCACCAGAAACTCTGGGGAGACTGACATGGGCGTTCCTTCCATAAATCCAAAACTCTACCTATCAAATATAGGAAATGATGAATATTCAACTATGTTATATTCCTCAGAGTGATAACTTTACCCATCTTAATGCAATAGTTTAGAATTGTCCTTGTTTAAAATAAAATCAAACTTAAAATCTTTATGAACTAAGCTCCAAGTGAGAAATCCTGATGACAGCGCTATTGAAATTGATTTTTTTTTTTAAAACCAAAGAATAACTTTAGAATCCCTGCCAGCTCCCAGTGTCTTCAAGACACGTATCTTCATTCATTAGTATTGAACAGACCTCCTGGCTGTCAGTTAACTTATTACACAGGACAGTAAAAGGAAAAAAAAATTAAATTCCTTTTATTTGAGGTCCCTGTTTAGGATCATTAGAATATGTTAGACTATGCCGTAACTGATAGTAATAAGCCTTCAGGTAAGCCTCTATTCTGATGATAGACAGCAATCATCTCTTCTCCCAGAGCTCTGTAGAAATAACAAAGAAACCAAACACATACCTCAGAGTATGAAATAAAAAAGGGTGTCTCATGCATTCTTGTTGGAAGTTCACACAGTTAAACACTTAGGAAAAGTTTTTGCAATGTCTTAACAAACTAAATCTATTCCTGGCCCAATTATTCCTCATCTACGCATGTAGTCAATTTCTGGAAACGTATTTCAACAAAACGAATTACACAATGTTGTTCATACCAACACTAGTCACAACAGCCTCCAAGCTGGAAAGCAGCCCAATGCCCAACAAGAGATTCGTAAACCTGTGTTACGTTATCCACACGATGAGGGGATCTACAATAAACAGGAATGGATTATTTATGCATGTAAAAATATGCCTACCTCTAAAAAGAACTTCATTTGGCTGAATGAAATAAACTTTACACAAGAGAATATATACTGTATGAAGCATTGTTTTTTTTTTAACATGAAGTGTTAAAACAAGCAAAATTAACCTAGAACAAACAAATAACATCAGGAAACCTGTTGCCTCTTATGCGAAGAGTATCAAATACACCACAGCCTTCCAAAGAACAAACACACCTATCCCGTGAAAAGTGCAGACAGTATGTTTCTTCGTGGCAAGGGTGGTGAGACTTTGTCACACATACTTTGAGTTATGGTATCAAGCAGTGGCAGGGACATCAGGAAGGGGACATCATTCTTGAAAAAGCCAAGGGAGGGACAGTGGACAAGAAGAGGATCTTCGAGGCTCTTCAGTAAAGATGGACTGACAGGGGGACAGCAACCGTGGGCTTGGAGAAAGCAGAACTCATGAGGCTGGTGCAGGACGGTCGGGCAGGGCTGTGTGGCAAGGGGCTCAGAATCACTAAGAGTCACAGGCAACTCGGTGGCACCTACACACAACGGAGGAATAAGTGAGTAGAGCAAGGAAGGCTTCACTGGGAAGGTATATGAACCATCTGGGGCTGCTGCTCACGTTCCACAGTTCAGGAGCGCCGGGTTGTTACCTCGATGTGTGCCTCTGACAAATGTCATTGATTGGTACAATAAATATATGTGCATATTCTGTTATAAAACAAGACTGACACCGGGG
>NW_006399765.1:27435398-27441315 GCF_000299155.1 Elephantulus edwardii | reverse complement strand
GGCATCCACTTCCAAAATGGCTTGCCTCTGGAAACTCTATGTACGAACAGTGCTCAGGCCATTCGTTCATAGGGTCGCTATGAGTCATCTATGACTCGACGGCATTAAACAACAACAACAACAATGATAATATAGAGAACTCTGGTGGTTTAGTGGTAAGGAATTGAACTGATAATCCAAAGGTAAGCTGTTTGAATCCACTAGCTGCTCTGCAGGAGAAAGATGGACAATCTCCTCTCGTGTGGTGTACAGCCCCTGAAAGCCTACTGCAGGGTCAGCTCCGGGTCAGTTCCGACTTGTGAGTACACAACAACAACAACATAATAATGGGAGCACAGGGCTGACCTAGAGATGCATACTCTCAGAGATAAAGGTAAATGAAAAGGAAAAAAAAAAAAGATGAGTAAGGAATATGGAATCTTGATACTGAGAACAGGCTTTCCTTAAAAGGAATCTGAATCCGCACGGACACAGCAATGAAAACATAAGACAGCCTCTGTTTGCAGAGTAAATGTGGGGAAAGCCCAAGTGAACAGGAAAAGATCAAGTAAGTAGTGAGAAGAGATGGAGTTAGGGCATAAAATGTTGCATGGGCCCACAAAAGAAACTTCCTGCCACAGTGAACCAGTACGTTGTACGATTGGTTTTATACAAAGATAATGTGGATGGATGTGTATAGTAGAGACAACAGTGCTACGCAAGCTTCTTAATCATAGCCAAACACCTGGAGGAAGTGGGATCACAGGGCCATCATTTTGGGAATATCAAGGCCGGTTGGCAGAACATTGTCTGTGTGGACAGTGTTATAACATAGGCCACACAGACAATGCTCTGTATCCTACTCTGATGAGCCATGACTTGGGTCTTAAAGACTTGTGAGAAGCCTTCTAAAGTGTTTGGATTCTCCATTTCCAGAACAAAGAAGAGGGATGGAAAACAAAGATTCACTGCAGCAATTTGTGCAGAGGACTGTGGACCACCTGAAACTCAACTTCCTTGATCCTGAGACCAGAACTGGACGGTGTTGAGCCATCACCACAGGCCACTTTACAAGGTCCTGCATGAAAAGGAGGAAAGCTTGAACAAACTTTAAAGACACAGCCATGACCAAGCTTATTATTGGGTCAGTAGGATCTGGTGGAGCCCCTGAGACTTCATGAGCCTCTAGTGATACTTTGAAACTGGAGCAAAACTCCACGCCCACACCACAACTTCCAGGCCTCTTCAATACTCAAGACCACCAGTAAAGCATTCACTCCTTAATACAGCCGACAACTTAACGTCAAAAGAGCAGTATCTTCCCAAGGAGAAAGTATAGAAGGCCAAAACACTGAAGGAAACAAAAATATTAACGGAAATGAGAATCACAGAGAGGAAGTAAGAATGGTGTGATGTTATTGTGGATATTACAATTAAGGGCATAAAATGAATGGTTGAATACAAATCAATCTGCCTTGTAAACTTTCACTTTGATTACAGTCAGAAAAAAATCATCTACCTGCTGCCTCCCAAAAGATGCATTAGATGAAAGGGGAGACATGGGTCAGCTAATCCACATAGAATGCTTCAAGACCAAAAAAAAAAAAAAACAAAAAAAGAATGCTTCAAGACAGGAAACTAACTCAGAAACCACTGCTTAGTTCTGTCTCTTGTTTACAGATATTCCCCAAATACATTTCTTCACTGGAACACTAGCAAGGAAACTGATAACCAGTTAGAACTTGGGAAGCATTTTAATTTCTTTAAATGTGCCTGTGTTCATTGAATAATTGATAATCTCTGCAAATTATTCTGTCATTGTGCAGTCATCAGAAGGCATTTCTGAGTGGTCCCATTTGGTTGCTCAGAACAAATTATTAAGGTATCACCACGCCGTGGCAGTCACTTCCTCCCAAAGCTCCAGTGATACTCATATGACCAACATGTGTTTATTTTACCATTGATGCCCGGAGACCAAATCCGGAGAAGAAATGCAGCATGAAAATGTAAAACAACCCAAGAAACGTGTTCAAAATCATTCAATTAATGCTTCTCATTTGCCTCCTGGGCCCAGTTTGCTTTTTTTGGTAAGAAAACATATAAATAAGCAATGAACACATGAAATATGACTTGGAGTCCTTGCTCCCCATAAAGACAGGAGGACAAGATTCATATCTCAAGGGCCACCCAGATTCTGCGGTCCAAGGCCCCAAGGCAAGCTGTGATACGGAAACAGAATGCACACTATCTAATGTGGCCAATCTTCAATTATCCGCTCTAGTGAAAGGGATAATCACCTTCCGTGGTTATCTCGTAATTTATAACCTTTACACTCTGTCCCAACTTAACTTTGGACAGCTCCGGGGTAAGAGAAGATTCTAAAAAGAGCACGGGTTTTTAGGCAATGTTTGATGGACTCCAGTGGCACCAAAGAAGACGCCATTTGTTTCTACCTGCTAATCCCAATATCCGTCTCCTGCTGCATCATCCTGGCTTTCCCTACTGGTCACCTTTCCTCACCTCTCAGTCCCTAAAAATGGTCGAGGTCCACTGCCCCCTTTGACTTCCCACATCTAGTTCCATGGATGGTCGTGGACTCAGTTAACCATCGTATTTCCATTATCACGGCTGTCCACCCAATCCTCTCCAGGCCTCCTTGGTCAAGACAATAGCAGCATCCAGGTTGATCCACAGATCTGCAGTCCGGGTGGGTTCAGTGAGAATTGTTCATCTCTGCTCCACTTAACTTCAGCTAGAGTGGCCAGAGGCAGGGAGCTGGGCATTTGAATATCCATTTCTGTTTTATGATTGCTTCCGACTGTGGGCTAAGACTTCAGGTAAACTTGTTACCCAGAACACCTACAGGTAAATGAACTTAGATTCTTTGCCTCTGTCTTTCTCTCTCATCGACAGCTTATCAGAACCAACTTATAGTTGACCCTCCAGCAGTTTACAGAGGTTGTCAATCTTACTGGAGGAGTGCTCTCAGTCTTCTGCTTTGGAGAAAGCCTTTTCATAACATTTCCCTGTGTCGGCTCTTACACTTTTTAGTTTCACAAACTCATCCTTTTCTTCCCAGGTTGCTTTTCTCTCTCATAACTAAGGCAGCTTAATTAATAAAACCATTTACTACTTTAAATAAGGCATTTAACTTGCATTTCCGTTACTTCTTCTGTAATTGGGGCTTCAGCATTGTTTGCCTAACACCATATAGAGTGTTAAGAAATCAGAGAAGTGTTCTTAAATTCTCCTATCTGTTAACTACCCAACCAGCTCTCTTCTCTTTCTTTTCCATTCCAATCATCTCTGTGTTTTTCCTTCCACATTTCCAGTGACCGAGTTGACTCTGACTGCTATGATGCAGAGCTTAAGTGCTGTGCTGTTGACCAAAAGATTAGTGGCTGTTCAAATGCCATCAGGCAACCCAGGGCATAAAGCTAATGGTGGTCTGTTCTATACAGACTCAGCCTTGGAAACCCAGGGGTTGAGGTTGACTCTGCCCTTTAGTGTTACTGTGAGTCAGAAAACAGGCTTATTTTGATATAAGTAAATCTATGTCAAGGATTTAGAAGTATGGGGCTGGGCAGAGGTGAGCTCTCTTAGAAATTAAATTATAAATTAAAAGATTAAGAAGAACATACCAAAAATACAGAGGGGGGGAAAAGCCATTCATTTTTCACAAACTACTACTTTGGACATGTTGTGAGGAGAGACCGGTCCTTGGAGAGGGACATCATGCTTGGGAAGGTGGAGGGACAGCGCAGGAGGGGAAGATCCTCTATGAGGTGGATTGATTCAGTGACTGGGGTAATCGGGATAGGAGTGTCAGAGACAGTGCGATTGGCACAGGACAGAGCAAAGTTTAGGGCTGTTGTACATAGGGTCGCTATGAGTCGCAGGCGACTCGACGGCACATAACAACAACAACAACAACAACTACTTCTTCAGCCCTCAGCTCTACTTTTAAGATTCAAGCAAGTCTACTGCTCTTACCCAGGTAGTCTAGAGTGCTGACCCTATTTTAACGGTGACTGATTGTGATTGCTGCTGTTAGGTGCTGTTGAGCTGATCCAATCTCATAGTGACCCCATATACAACTGAATACAATTGCCTGGTTCTGTGCCACCCTCGCCATCTTTGTCATGACTTACCCCATTGCTGCAGGCATTGTGTCAGTCTGTGAAGTTCAGCATCACCCTCGTTCTGACTGACTCTCTGCCTCGCCGGGGAAGGCTGCTAGGTTAGCCCACAGGGAGCTGCACTGCTTAACCCAGTGGCTGAGCCAGTCTGATCCTTCGAAACTACCAGTGAGTCTATGGGAGAAGATGAGCAAACTCCCCCCGGGGGACTGATAACCTTAGTCACAGTGTGTGCAGCAAGGCAACTATTCGTAAACTCTGACTCGGTGGTAATGAGTTTTGAGTCTATCTTGTCAAGCATGAAATCTCTCTCTAAGGTTTGATTCTTACTGAAAACATACCCAAAGTGCATCAGACAAAGTCTCTCTGTTTCTAGGGAGTTTCCAGGTGGTAATTCTTCCAAGATTTGCAAGCAGAACTGTATCTTTTTTGTTTGGTTGGTTTTGTTTTAAATTTTTCTACTAGTTTATTTACAAAATTCAAATACAAATTTGGACAAATTCTTTCAATTTCCCTCACCCCGCTACCCATCAAATTGTATAACCCCATGATTAATCCCCCGTTCCCCATGGACATCCACATCCCTCTGTTTCCAGCCTCTCCCACCCCTCCTGGATCTTTATACTCATTCTTAAATAATGGTTTTACGCAATATTTATCCTTCTGTGACTTAAAAGTGCCTTTTACTATGCAATATAATGTAAATGGGCATGAAACCAAGAGGTTGAGATAATGGAAGACAAAGTTCTGTCCACCACACCCACCAACAAGGTACACTCAGGAGCACAGATACTAGTGATGATAATTCCTAGCACAATAATATAATGACAAGCTTCTGAAAGCATTCAGCCATGCAGGGAAAGGCAGCAATCTACTTCTACATAAAACTAGAACCTTTGAAAAAGTCTATTCTGAGGCTCCATCTAACATACTTTGGACATGTTGTGAGGAGAGACCAGTCCTTGGAGAGGAGCATCATGCTTGGGAGAGTGGAGGGACAGCGCAGGAGAGGAAGGCCCTCTATTAGGTGGACTGATTCAGTGACTGGGATAATTGGGATGGGAGTGTCGGAGACGGTGTGATTGGCACAGGACAGAGCGGAGTTTAGGGCTGTTGTACATAGGGTCGCTATGAGTCGCAAGCGACTCGACGGCACATAACAACAACAACATCTGGATCTGAGGGCTAGTGGCAAGGGACATTTTGGAGTATGCGGTGGGAGAGAAGAAGGTGAACAAGCCAGAAAAAAGACTCAAATCATTCATTTGAATCAAAGAGAGGAAAATGATAGGAGTTAAGTAAGGACATGAGAAGGCTTTTCCAAAGCTACTGTCTGAACCCTTAATGGCCCAGGGATAGGATGCTTTTCTTCCTCACAGGAGCCCGAGGTTTGATTCTAAAAGCAATACACCTTACATGCAGCCATCATCGATCTGTCAATGAAGACTTGTCATTGCTATAATACAGAGTTGGTTTCAGTAGAGCTCCCAAACTTAGAAACACTCCATGGTTTACAATGGGCCTAGATCTAGAGGTCTACTTCTGCAAATTAGCCAGTAAAGTCCTTTAGGAACCAATATGGACCCACCACCAACCATGAGGGTGGTGTTGAACCAAGCTGCATGCCCCTCCGTTGTGCTTGGAGTACCAGGGTCACCTACTTATTGGCCACTAACCATAACAGTGACTGAAAGGTAGCTTTGAATAATCCAGAAGAAATCAACATCTATTTTTCCTTTTCAAACTGGATTTTTAAAAAAGGGCAGGGCAAGGGGAAGAGGAAGAGGAAAAGGGAGGGA
>NW_006399765.1:27423205-27435217 GCF_000299155.1 Elephantulus edwardii | reverse complement strand
GGGAAGGGAAAGGAAGGGGTGCTCAATCCCCCAACAAACAATTTAAATAAAAAAAGTAAAAAGTAAATGGAAAAAACACAAAAGAACTCTTCGCTTTGGACTCAGGTTCTTGTTTTTAATTTAGATCAACTTTTTAAAACTGACTTTTTTAAAGCTCTGGTTGCCTAGTGGGTAGGCATTGGCATTGTCAACCTGAAGGCAGGTGTTTGTAACGCACCAGCTGCTCTGAAGGAGAAAGGTGAGCAATGGCCTCCCGTGCAATTTACAGCCTCTGAAAACCTGCTGGAGGGTCAGCCGTGAGCTGGTTCCAACTCAAGGACAATGCTGTAGATTTTAAAGCTGAGTTAGTCAAAAGGCTTTGATCTGGACATAAAAAGGTTGTAAAGAATGTAAAAGGGAAAACAAATCTGCTAACAGAGTTCCCATTTTGGTTTTGGATAATTTGCCACAGTTCTATGAGTATCCATGAAACGTGGGGACCAAGAATTTTTCTGTCAGAAAAGCAGAGTCAGCTCTGCTCTGCATGGCAGTAATGGCTGTTGTCCGAGGGTGATGGGCTGGAAGCAGCCCCCACAGGATGCCAAGGCTACAGTCCCTAGAACCTGAGAAAATCCCCTCCCTCTGTGGCAGAAGGGCCCTTTCAGATGAGATTAAGATGAAAGTCTTGACATTAAGAGATTATCCAATGGAAGTAGGAGATCAGAGTCAAAGAAAAAACATGAAGTTGGATACAAAATTCAGAGAGAGATTGAGATTTGAAGATGCTACATTCTTGGCTTTGCGAATCTTGTTGGGTCCACAAGTCAAAGAGTGCAGGCTGCTCGAGGAAGCAGGAAAAGGCAAGGGGACATTCTCCCCTCCAGCCTCCTGGAGGAACCAGCCCTTCCAGGACTCCTGTTTAGGACTTCTGACTTCCAGGTCCATAACATAAAAATCTTCTGCTCTGAACCACTGAGTTTTGAGCTTATCAGTGACAGGAAACACATGCACCTGGTTGCCACCACCTCCCTGTGTCCCAGCAGTTGTCTTGCTGGCTCCCTAACCCTACTGGGTCTCAGTTCTTCCATATTCTCCTTTCTCAAGGTAAAGGTGAAGGTTGAACATGACAAGGTAGACAGGAGACAAAACAGTTCCCTTCTCTTCCTGTCATTGTCAGCCCTCAGCTAAAATTAGTTCTCCTGCCTTCTAGCCAAGAAGCTCAGTGGCCTAAGTGTTCAGATGTTAAACAAGAGGTCAGTGGTTCGAATCCCACAGCCATGTGGAGGGAGAACAAGGTGGCAGCTTCTGTAAAGATAACCATGGAGCAGGTCTTCTCTGCCTTGTGAATTAGAACAGATTCAAAGAAAATAGGTTCAGGAGTTTGGTCTTGGTTTCCTTAGTCAACTACTAACAAGGTCTGCTGACATACATAGTGCCTGTGGGGTGCTAACTAAAAGGTTGATGGTTCGAATTCACCTGTTGCTGCATGGGAGAAAGATAAGGAGTCTCTTCCTGGAAACCAAAGGAGGGTCCTTAAGGCAGAATCCACTCAGTGACTGCGGGTATTTGACGTTTCTTTCTCCCGGGAAATTTAAACAATAAGGATGATGCATAGGTCATTCTCTTATGCGATTGTATTTCTGGGGAAGTTTTCAAGAGGAGAAAGAACATAGACTCCTGAGTTTCCTCTCATTTCCTAGATCTACTTTGATGGATTTCACCATTTTGTTTCTTCTTAGAGTTTCGTCAGGTCATAAGTATTAGGGTGAATAGATTGGAAATAGATTTCATGCAACTAAAATTATGGGGCATTAACATTTTAGTAAATGTAATGATGGGGTGAGGGGAAAGGGGAGAAATTACCACGTGAGCATTCAATGTCTTTGCAAGGTCACAAGACAAACCTCAGTGGTTAACCACCAGGCAGCTCACGGGCACAGAACAGCCACGTCTGCAGCCTGACGTGGCAGAAAGAAACCAGCCTGCCAGCTGCCTGCTGCAGCAAGCTGAAATATCTTCCCTGACTTGTTGGCCCTGGAAAGTCGCCCTTCATTCTTGAGGATTCACTTAGACTTCCTGGCTCCTTGTCCTTAACTCTGATTTATGGTGCCCTCTTCATGAAGTTTACGTGTCAAGTTGAGCTCCAACGAGAGCACCCTGGCTATCCAACAAACAGCCTCTGCCACTTTCTCCCATGACGTTCACCCTCGCCCAGTGGTGGCTCGATTGTGTTTAAATTCCTCCTGAGTGAAAATTACAAATGGAAATGTAGCCCAGCTTTTGCAAAATGGCATCTTGTTCTTGGGCTTGTCTCTCTGGTAACAGTTTGTATTGTCCCATTAACCAGATGCAAGCAGACACCAATGTCATTTAAGCAAAGTGTTCATTCCTATAAGTTATATTTTATGAAAATTATTCTCCCTACCTTTGCATGAAGGCGGGGGCGGGGGAGGGGAATACATGAACAATTTTAGACAACACTGGCACGCAAAAAATTGCGAAGAATCTACAATTAAGTTTCAGGATACTAACAATCTGGAAGGAGCAAATAAAGTCACAGCCAGCACCGTGGAGGAGAAACCAGCATTGCAACTGTTCTTTGGAAAGTTGCTTGCGACCAGAGCCATGATTCAATCTTGCTCATGTGGCAGCATTTCTTTCTGCTTTGATTCCGGCTGTCTGGTTCACAGTTGTAGTGATAACAAAAGCCTTGCAATTTAAAAGCAATGAAATTCTCAGTTGATAGAGCCCAGGAAGCTATAAACAGTGAATCTGATTCGGCTACAGAGAAGTTCACCCTCCAAAAAGGCAGCAGGAAGCCCAGATGCCGCAGCTGCCCACCCGCCCACCCAGTCTCCACCCCACTCCACATCTGCACAGATAATTAAACTGTAATCAGATATTCTCGCCCACTTTTCGGTGCCACGTTGTTCGTTTTCTGCACTCCTCCCCTGGGATTGGACAGCCATGCGCCCCAGGGAGGGGGAGACTTTGCATTGATTTCGCTTCACTGGGTAAACAAGCAAATGAAATAATCCATTTGAGAAGCAACTGGCATGAGTAGCAGGCTTGCACCACCCTGGATTGGGTATCCACACAACGCGCTTCGCATATGGTGGCTTAACATCTTGACCAAAAAGGAAAGGAGAGCTAGGAGAGATGAAATGCCTCCCAGGTGGAGGGTTAAGGGGCTGCCTCTAAAAACAAGCTCCTGTATCCTCACGAAATTGATGGCAAACTCACAGCTGTACAGCTAGAACCGACTGAGAACCGAGTCTCCTTGGTTTGTAAGACAGTAAATCTCACGGGAGGAGATTGTCCATCTTTCTCCAGAGAATCTCTGGTGGATTTGAACCATCAGAGATGCATAATCTCTAAGTTAGCAGCACAACTCCCTGGGGACTATGTCAAAAGGAGAATCTTGGAGCCAAAACAACTTTTCTATTGGTCATTGTGTACATGTGGGTGGGAGAGGCTAGGACACACACACACACCCGCTTTGTTTCAAAGAGAACTGAAGATGCCTATATCACCTGTACCCCTTCTGCCCCCGTGTGAAATTCTAACCCCCATCCCTGACCTCACCTTTTCTGCTCAAGCATTCACATCTCAAGATCCCTACGCCGGCTGCGCCTAGCTCCCAAATTTCAATGTTTATCAAGTCACTGCAGGAACTCAGTTGTGTCATTAATTATTGAAGACCAGGACGGATCACTCTGCAAGCACGGGTTGCTGGTTGGATCTTCATGCTTTTGCAGGTGCTGTTAATCCCCACGGGAGTCCTGCTGAGAAGGTGTCCTGGCTGACCAGGCACCTGCCACTGCCTCCTCGGAACCAAAGACACACCACCACCAAGTCCCTCCTGGAGAACCATGTGGCACTACAAGAGGCGACGACCTCATCCGTCTCTCCTTCAGCCAACAGCCAAGCCCTTAACTCACTCCACCACCGGGGCTGCTCTCAAGGCAATTCTGACTCGGTCCTACAGAGGCAACACTGGAGGACAGAGCAGAACTGCACTGTGGCATTGCCAAGGCTGTAAACCTTCCCAGAAGCGGACTGCTCTGCATGTCTCACCTGGAGCAGATGGTGGCTTCGAACCACAGACCTTTCTATTAGCAATCGGGAGTTTCACTATTGCCACAAGGACTGTTTTCATCACAGCCTTCCTTCCCTCCACTCAGCTCTGACTGGCATCATGCCACTGATCTTGTTATCCCTTCATTACCTCTTCTGTCAGCGTCACATTGGTCCCTGGGCATCCCAGACTAATGTCATTCACTGAGTACCTGTCCCCCAAGACTGGAGAAACAGCTGCTATGGAGTAAAAGCCCCATAAATAAACATTGATTTTCCTAATGAATTATGATCTTGGGAATTAACAAGGAGCAGTAATCTGCCCACAATCACTGATCACTCCCGGCTGTCGAGCTGGAACTGACACCTTGCTGACCCGCTAGAGGGTTTCTGAGGCTGCATATCTCATGGGAGATTTCTCATTCTTCTACCTGGGAGCCACTTATGGGTTCCCGGCTCCAGAGACCTGTGGTCTGAGATACAGCAGCACAACGCCTTTTGGATCACACCCCAGAGCTCGCTTTGCCCAAGAGAAGAGAGCTCAAGGCAGAAACAGTCTGAAGCTTCACCTGATGTTTCAAATCATAAACCAGACAGAAACTGTTCTTTCCTCGAACCTGGCCGGCTGATGCTCCGTGCAGCCCTGCCTGTCATCAACGGAGCTTTAGGTCAACCAAGGATGGAATTCAGAAGTCCAAGCAGGTTGTAAAGTTCCCTGCGATCTGCAAGACCCTCCACCTTTAGCCAACACTCCTGTCATTATCGGGCTGGTGCCACCCACTGACTCGTGAAGTCACTCGTCCTCGAGGACCCCCACCCATGTCACATAAGACCCTTAGTGACATTTGCTATCAATTTAAATAATAGGACACTATGTGGCAGACACATTTGGAAATAAATGTAATATTTCTTAGATTATACGAATGCTAACTACAAATTAGTCATGTTAACTGGTCTTCCTCACCTGCGTATGGATATTACCCTGTTGCTCACAACATTATATTTCAGGATAAAACTTGAGATTGACCTTTTGACTATAAATGCAACAAACACTATTCTTCTGTTTTTCATTCCCTGTATATTATACCACATGATTATCTGATTCAAAGTGGTCAAAGCTGATCCATTTCATCTCACTAATGCCTAGTATGTTATATTCATGCGTTCCGTTTCATTTTTAACAATTTCTAGTTTCCCAACATTCAAGCTATATATATTCCCTGTTCCAATTAGTAAATGGCATTTGTTATTATTTTTTCTCACCTTTGACATCTACTGTCATTTTTTTTCTTTCTTCATAGGCTTGTTGTCAACTCAGAATGACACACACCTACTGACTGTATCTCCACTGTATTCAGTTCTCCATGAGCACAGGGCTATTCGACTCATCGTAGATTTCAGTACTCAGAACAGCCTGTGTGTGTGTGTGTAGGAGATTCTCAAATATTAATTGAATGAATGAGGCTTGTTCTGATCCCACTGGGCTGGATTATTCCCCATCACAAAGCTCAGAGCTGGGCAGGATTTAGGAATGGCATCTTGTCCAACTCCAATCCTCCACCTCCAAGAAGAGGGCAAGGTCATGTCCAATGCATTCATACAGCTGAAAACTCGTGCCATGAAATCAAACTGACGGAGATCATCGCAGGCTGGCCCAGGCAGCTCAGACCACAGGCTGCTGGTGATGAGTTCTTCCACACAGCCTCTGTGGAAGGTCACCGAGGGTCTGAGACACGTGGGCTGCAGTGTGTGAACTGACAGTGAGTGACCAGCCTGCCTTTTTGATGGGATCTCTCCTGGTTTCTGGGCCGGAGGTCAAGGGTGTGAGTGGGATAAACAGAGGAAACCATGTCAACATTCATCCTTGACATTGAGTACAACTCTAGCACTCACTGAGAACTTGCTGAGTGTGGCTGTCTATGATCCTGTTTCCCTGTGCTGTTCTTGGGTTGTGGATGCGGATAACAGAGGGGACACTTCATCCCACACACTCCAAACCCCTCACGGGGAGCCCTAAGTTTACCAGCAAGAGACTGGTTGGCTTTACAGCTACTCCTGGGAAGGTCCAGGTCACAGAGGTGAAAACTCAAAGGAAATGCTGGTTTTATGTCCACTTCCACCTAGTCAAGGGCTCTCCTCCCTGCGTCATTCTCCTCCTCCGCACTGCCACTCCCGGCTCCTTACCTAGGTCTTGGCAGGTGCTGTTGAGCTGCCTCTGACTCAGCAATTCAACGTGGCAGAATGTGACACTGCCCTGTCCCACACCAGCTTCACAGTTATTGCGGTTTGAACCTATTGCTGCAGTCACTGTATTACCCACATTTAGAACGCCTTCCAACCCACACATTTCCCACCACTGTATCGGACAATCTGCTGCTGCTGTTTCTACGGCTTCACTGGCTAAGTATTCCAGAACTTCATGGCCAATTCTGCTTTCCAGTTTCTCTTAGTTTGGAAGTGCCACTGACCCTGTCTGCCACGCACCTCCCTGCGGATACACCAGTAACACCCCAGAGGCTGGATTCCAGCGACACACCACCACCCACGCCCCCACAGTGCAATGCAAACACAGTGTCAAGTGAATGGTGATACCAAGAAGGATACAAAAATGAAGACAGGAATCAGGCTCAGAAAGGACAGCCTGATTCTCTTCATGAAATGATAGGCTGAGGGGAAATGAGAAACGGGAAAGCTTAGTGACTATCTCTCCCGAAGGGGCCCCTGAGATCATTGCTGGTATACCAGCTGCCCCTGGGTTGAGTCCTATTCTCTGCAGACTCCGGTGTGTCAAGGAGAACGCTGCTCTTTAGGGCTATGGAGTTGTAAGTGGTTTAGTGGATTGACGCACTTCAAGGTGCCCTCTTAGTGAACATGTGCATATAACCTCCTGTTTGCAGCCAAGTGTGTTAACCCTTCAGACCACCCAGAGACCCTTGCATCATTTTAAGCAGGAGAAGAACAAAAGGGGAAACAAAGAAGGAACACAGAACCCATCACTGTCTCTTGCTGTAAAGATCAATGAAATATTGGTATATTACTCAACAAAATTAAAGTCATATTGTCATTTTGAAGTTGTAAAGCTCATTAAAAGGCACTAAATACAGGTCAAAGAATAAATGACAAATGTAAGCCCTTCCTGTAGGAGGCATCTTCTTCAGTTGGCTTCCTAACCCCTTGATGACTTTGGGGTTTCTATCCCAGTGGTCATTTGATGAAGTAAGTACCCTTTCCCCACTGGAAAGCCGCTCTCGCCCTGAGCTCATCCAATGGGGGCTGTGTGATGGTTAAGGTTGTGTGTCAACTGGCTTCTCAGTATTTTGGTGACAATAATGCAGTTTGGCAACAAAGTTAGATAGTCACCCCCCATGATGAGTTCCAGTATGATGTAATCCCTCCATGATGTGATCGACTCTGACCAGTCAATTAGATGAAAGGGGATGTGACCTGCATCCAATATAGATGGACATTCTGGCAAAGCGCTCACTGAGTTCTGCATCCAGACTGTCTTCATCTGACCTCCAGTTCTTAGGACCTGTGCCTGTGGT
The DNA here is from genome assembly GCF_000299155.1 of Elephantulus edwardii. Classification (NCBI taxonomy): domain Eukaryota; kingdom Metazoa; phylum Chordata; class Mammalia; order Macroscelidea; family Macroscelididae; genus Elephantulus; species Elephantulus edwardii. The sequence goes on along the minus strand of NW_006399765.1, from coordinate 27,427,616 downwards.
CTGCTGCATCAGCTGCTGATCTCGGGATTCATCGTCCTTCATGACCTGTGAGCCGGTAGCCTGCTGTCTTTCCTGTTGATGTTGGATTCATCAGCCTCTGTAGCCCAGGAGCCGGCAGCCTGGCATCTTCCTGCCGATCTTGCCTTCATCAGCCTCTCCAGGTACAGGAGTCAGGGAAGACTTAAGATTCATCCGTGGACTTGGGAATTTCTGGTCCCACATGAACCATTTCCACACCCACACCACAGCACGAGCCATTTCCTTGAATCAAATCTCTCTTTCATGCTCGCTACGCGAATATATATATATTATATATTTTATATATAAAATTATGTATTTATATATAATTATACTCAGTTCGAGGCCACTAGCTGTTTTGTGAGAGAAGGATAGGCAATCTCTTCCCATGAAATTAATTGCCTCTGTAAACCCACTGGAGGGTCAGCTATGGGTCAGTTCTGACTCAACAACAACATACATATACATATATATGCATATATATCTCATATATATAACACATATATGTATACATATATGCACACATGTATGTACATATACATACACATATGTACGTGTGTGTGTGTATATATAGAGAGAGAGAGCGCACACTCGCACGCTCCCACGCGAGCAAGCGCACTCTGGTGGCCTCGTGGCAAGAAGCTCTACTGCAATCCTGAAGGTATGCAGTTCGAGGCTACAAGCTGCTCCATGGCAGAAGGATGGAAAATCTCCTCCCATGTGATTAACTGCCTCTGAAAACATGTTGGAGGGTCAGCTATGGGTCTGTTCCAACTAGATGGTATATAACAACTAGATATGTATATATATGTGCATATATATATATCGCTATATAGCGTATTCTATAGCATATTCTATATAGCTATATATGGTATTTATAGTGTTGTATATAGTTATATATAAAAATATATAATTATATATAAATATGTAACATATATATGTATGTGTTGGTGGTGTTAGGGGCTGTCTACTTGAATGTGACTCATAGGGACCCTAAGAACAGATATGAACACTGTCCGATCTTGTGCCATCCTCACAACCTCTGACACACTCAAGTCCATTGCCACAGTCACCTTGTCAACCTACCTAGGGGTCAAGGATCTTCCTCTCTTTTACTGCCCCTGCACCCTTCCAAGCCTGATGTCCCTCTCCAAGGAATAACATCTCCTAATAAAATGCCCAAAGTATGTGAGATACAGCTTCACTATCTTTGCCTCCAAGTGGCATTCTGGCTGTACCTTCTCCAAGACATACCTGTTGGTTCTTTGGCTCTCCATGGGATCTTCAGCACCCTTCTCCAAAACCACAATTCAAAAGCATCAATTCTCCTTATTCATTGTCCAGCTCGCAGATGTATAACAAGTGAGTGAAAAGACCATGACCCCAACCGGGCATACCTTTGGCCTCAAACTGACATCATTACTCCTCAATAATTTGAAGAAATCTCTGACTGCAGACTTTCCCAGTGCAATATGTCTCCTGACCTCCTGACTGCTGGTACCAAGTGTACCGATTGTGGATCCAGGATGAAGCTGTTTACAGTCTCAATCCTCTCTCCGTCCAACATGATGCTGCCTATTGGTCCATGGGCAAGGATATTTTTTGTTTGTTTTATTTTGTGTGTGTGTGTGCTTGTTTTCTTGATGTTGAGATGTAACTCATATTAACGACTACAGTGTTAAACCTTCTGCAGCAAGTGCTTCAAGTCCTCCTCACTTTCAGCAAGCAAGGGGTGTCATTTGCGTAACAAAGATTATTGATGAGTCTTCCTCCAAACTTGAAGCCACATTTTTCTTCATAGAGTCCAGCTTCTCAAAAAATTTGCTCAGCAGACAGATTAAATAGGTATGGAGAAAGGATACCCTGATCGGCTTCGCTCCTGCTGCCTCTCTCGAGGACCTGATCTAAGACAGGCTGACAAAGGCTTACTTAAATTGACTCCATATTCTACAACAGCACTTCCCGAAGCAGATCTTCCTCTTCAATCCAAATGTCCTGAGAAGATAAAAATGGAAGATACACTTGCTTTTCGTTTCTTCCTCCGCCCTGTAGGCAGCTTTTTCATCGCTTGTGAGCATGTACTCTGCTCTGTTCTTTTCTGCAGCTCTGTTTCTTGGGAAGGTGCCTAGAATAAAACAGATGTTGCCCTCCTCCAGCTTGCATAGTAATCTTGGGAGAAGTAAATACCAGGGACTTGGTGTGGACAAACTGGGGAAGGTGCCACAGAGAGATGAAGAAGGAAAAGTGTGTACGCTATTTTTACTTTATTAACTATAAACCCAGGCTTAGGCAGGGATCAGAGAACCCAGCAGACATGTTAAACAAAGAAAGTTGTTCACTTCGCTTCACTTTCCTTTACTTTTTTTCTCAAATGAAAAGATTGCCACCTGCTGGCAAAAGTCCCTACCAACAGGCTTCTGAAACATACCCGAGACAGAATTCAAAGCCAAACCAACCCCAGAGGTCAGCACCCTGACAGGGGGAGAACTGAAGATAATAGAAGGCACCTGGGTTTGAGATTACTTGCTGACCTTTTCGAGTTCCTTATATAGCTGCTCCTGGGAGACCAAAGCTCTTGACGAAACCCCCGAGTTCATCCACAACTCTCGCTGTCCTTCTCAATGATCATCTGGGAACCCCTATTCCCCTTGCTGTTGCGCTCCCAGATAAGATTGTTCTCTAATCCCCAGTACAAAGGCGTCCTCCTGGTGCAATCCTTACATGCTTAGCAGTTAATTGAAATGCTGGTGGTTCTAATCTGCCAGTGGCTATCCAAGAGAAAGGACCTAGACAGCTGTTCCTATAGAGACCCCAACACCAAGTGCACACCCATGAAAGCCAAGACCACATGGACTCAAGACCACCCTCCATTGGATTTCTAGGCTGTCAATATCAACAAGAGAAAACTGCACCTTTCTCCCATGGAGCAGAAGGTGGGTTTGAACTGTCAATATTTTGTTTAGCAGCACACTTACCCTACTATTGTTGTTGTTGTTGATTACTTTTGAGTCGAGCACAACTCTACGACCCTAAGAACAAAAGGCCTGAAGCCGCTCTACAACTATGGACATTTATCAAAGTTCATAGAGTTTCTGGAGGCAAGTTGTTTAGGAAGTGGATGCCACTCCTGCTTCCAAACCTGTCACAGTGTGCTTTTTTGTTACATGGTGTCAAGTCGCCTGTGATTTATAGCGACAGCTCTGAACCTTTCCCTGTCCTGAGACTGTTTCACTAATTCCAATACAAATACACTCTCTAAATTTGTACTTTCAGTCTCATCAACTGTGAAAACATTTCTGCTGTTAAACAATCCGCTTACAGTATTTCTCTTATAGCAGCACCAGATACCTGAGATACCCACCAGCCTTACTGGACGGGAGCCCAGAGTGAGTTTATTTGGAAGGTAAGGAAGAAGCAGTGTGTAGCTGGGCTGTCTGAGCCTGTGGGCTGAGATTCACACCCACTTCACAGCCTGATCAAGAGAGAAGACACATGAACACCTCCTCCCAGCCTTGCGACAGATCAAATCTTCAAGCAAGCATGTTAACCAAAAACAGGTTATCAGGACCAGGGGCTTCTGCAATGAAGACATGGTGAAAATGATACTTCCTGAAGAAACCCAGGCCACTGGGGCTGTACCGCTGGGCTGAGTATTAGATGAACCTGCCCAAGAGAATTTCAGCTCTCACCTGGAAGACGAGATCATCATCACCTCCTGGTGATGACGACAATGATCCCCATGTTGCCATCCTGCTCCCCAAAGACTCATCTCCACAGACAGCCAGGAGGCCTCTAAAACAAGCCCCGTTTGCCTCCTGCCTCTCCTCCAGAGGCTTCTATCAAACCTGAGAGCAATTTGCATCCTTCACAGCCTCTCACCAGCTGGTCCTGCCTCGCTTGTTCTGCCTGCAGCTCCCCATTCCCTTGGGCTTCCTGCCACAGGCTTTTCCTTCACCCCAGAAGACAAGACACCCTTCTCTTACTCTCTCCCTTGCTGTATTCAGATCCTAGTTCAAAGGTAATCTTCTCAAGAACTTTTTTTTTTTTAAATTTAGCTCATTTAGGCCATCTTCCTCTCTTATCCCTGACACGTGGTCTTCACCTCATTATATTTCCTTCACAGAGGTGATCACACCTGACATTATATTAACTACTATGTATTTGACTGTAATCTACTTTTTCTCTCCTTCAAACATAAGCTGCAGGAGAGCAAGGACTTTGTTTCATTCACTTTTCTATCCCTGAAATTGACACCAAGAAGGCCCCCAATAAAAACTATGAATTGAGTTACTCTATCCATCCACCTCCACTTTATGTTGCCTCAACAGATTATAAATTTGCCATCCTCAGGGGCATCCAGAGCCTGAATTTCTCTCTCTCTCTCTCTCTCTCT
>NW_006399765.1:27351622-27422865 GCF_000299155.1 Elephantulus edwardii | reverse complement strand
TTACAAAATTCAAATACACTGGGGTTATTTTTAAAATTAATTTTAATGAACATTTACAGAGATTTTGGATTTCCATTCATTCATTGTTGTACTTTTCTCCCTGCCCACGCCTCCCCCCCTCCCCAGAGTGCTCTTCTCTTTGAAAAGTAAAAGAAAAATTCCTTCATTGTAAATACACTGTTTTCAAGAACAAATTCTTTCCATTTTTGGAAAAGTACCCTAATGATAAAGTATAATAAGCTTTACGTTATTAACTATAAGGTTACAGTCCACTACCTGCCTCAAGGAAGAAAGATAAGGTTTGGGGAAATATTTACAGCCCTGGAAGCCCTCAGGAGCAGTTTCCACTCTGTCCTACAGGGTCGCTGTGAGTCAGGATCAACTGACAGCAGTTAAGTCAGACTTAAACAGCAGAGATAAAGACAATGTCCAGGGTGAGAGAGGTTTTGTCCCCTTAGATCCATGGGCATGATAGACTTTGAAGTCTGTGACTTTAAAAATGGTTTACATGGTTATTTGCTTTTTTCCAAAGTCAAAAGCCCAAAAATATTTACTAGTGTTCTCTTTGGCATAATTGGAAATGCAGAAGATTCGGAAATAAACAAAGATCAGATCCCTGCTAGGGATGGCAATAGGTAAGGAGGGACTGAAGCTCTTAAACTCAGAGTAAGGGAGCACTGGGGGCCTAGTGGTAAGAAGCTGTGCTGCAATCGTAAAGGGATGTGGTTTTAACCCATTAATTACTCCATGGGAGAAGGATAGACAATTTCTTCTCCTGTGATTAAACTGCCTCTGAAAACCCACCACAGGGTCAGCTGTGGGTTGGTTCCAACTTGATGGTACTCAACAACACAGCAACAACAATAAACTTAAACAAAGAGAAGCCGGGCCAGGGACCTCAGGTCAGTCTACAAGCTAAAGAAGTCATTTCTGAGTGACAACACAAAGAATAATTTCTATTTTGCCAGATTAAATTGGAGACCAAAAAGGATAACAATCATTAATCTCAAAGACTCCTTCCAATGCTAGTAGGGTAACATGCAAGGTCTAAAAACATGCCTACAAAAAACCTCAGGAAAGCAGCTGGGACACGACTCCCTAAAGCAAATTCTCTTCACCCCAAGACACATGAGTAACCATGTTCCCATAAATCAGAGCTTACCAATCGCCAGGATGCCAAGTAGGGCTACAAGAACAGACTCAGTGGAAACTCAACATCAGTTTATGTCAAAGAAGATCAGTATGTCCTGTGAACATTAGTGAGGACATGAACGTACCACAGAGACCCTTAAGTTCTGAATGACTGAATCTATTCAGAGCCGAGATCCTTCTTGGCCGTTACACAGGAGTGTAGGTTTCTTTGTTTTGATAAAGTCTCCAGAGTAGAGCCCCAGACGTGAACAGCTTCCCATTTGCTTTAAGAGACTTTCTAACCACAAAAAAACTCACTCTACCATGTGCAGATGGAAAGGGCCCATGGAGGGGAGCAGTTACCAAGCAGAACAACTAGAAAGCCATGGAAACTTAGTCTTCTCTGAATATTAGGACTAGACGGTAGTCTAAGGTGTGCCCTTCATTGTTCTGTCCAGCCCCATGAGTTTGAGAAATGCAAATTCACTGCCCTCCTGCCAAGTGACCTAACAATAAAAGAGAAAAGAATGGTGTCTCCCACACTGTGCTGTGAGAAGGAAGAAGTTGTCTTATGTTTGTGTGAACTGTCCCACCTTCCTCTTCTCCTCCTCCTCTATTCCTTCTTCCATCTTTTTAGCTTCTAAATGAGCACTAATGCACCATCCAGGCTGTAACTTATAAGGACTAGGGCAATTGGGAGAGGTTTAAAAATGATGGCCACAGAAAGGGGTGCTGTAAAAGTGTCCAGGTTTTCCCACCTACACCTCCTTCCTCTGTGGGCAATGCCTATTCACACCTCAGACTCTGCTTCACTCAATCTGCAGGCTCCTCCAGGAAGTCTGCCCATTCCTGTCTGGAGTAAGTCTCCGTCTTAGCTCGCAGATGCTCCATCACAGTCATTACCACCACATAGCCTCCTGTCTTTGACCTCTAGAACCCTTCCAACAAAGGAGTAAGTAGGCTGAGAAAAGGTATAGTCTTCTATACTGCCTAGAATACAACACAATCCTTGGCTCATTGCAAGTGTTATTCCACCAACAGATGCATCAATGTTACTCTGAACATTTTTATCTTCAAGGATATGTTCACCCAACGCATTGCCACTCATCGCTCCTCTGGGAAAGTTTCACTTTAAGGAGAAGAGTAAACTGAGAAGACATGAATTAACACAATAGGGAGAGTTTGTTTGGGGGACTGAGTCTTTGTAAGGTCCTTTTGAATAGAAATATGTTGTTGAGCGTATTCGGCACTTCACTTATTATCATGGATTGCACTGTTTTTCCAAAATATGTCTTGTAAATCCCAGTCCTCACTGTTGGTGAGCATCACTGAGTGGGAATCTACTCATAGCTGACCTTTCGGCGGGTTTTCAGAGGCAGTGAATCATATGGGAGGAGATTGCCCATCCTTCTTTGGAGAAGCTGGTGGATTTGAACTGCGTGCCTTTGGACCAATCCCTAGACTTGTGGTTATAATCCTACTTGGGAATGGTTTTCTCTGTGATGTTGAAGAGCTTCTGGTTTCCTTTTGTAGGATCAGAGTAAGGTGATCATAGTGGTAATCTCTTTTTCTCTCCTTATCTCCTCTTCCTCCTCATCTCCTCTCCCTTTTCTTCCTTCTCTTCCTCCTCATCTCCTCTTCCTCCTCTTCCCTCTTCCTCTCCTTTTCCCCTCCTCTTCTCCATTTCCTTCTTCTTCCCTATTTGCAAGTTTGCATTAGGGCATTTTCTTATCACAGCAAGATCTAGCATGTGTTTGCCTCAGATTCACTTGGTGTGTTTCTCTGCATGCAACAGAATGAAAACAAAATGAAAGTAACACACTGAATGGGATATTTGCATACAAATGATATTTGGCACTTTTATAACCACTACAGACTCTTCCGAGTATCCAGAAAGGCACACTATAACATCATAATGGGGAAATACACATTGTCTAATAACCAATTGGTTTTTTATCTGGAAGATCTGTAACGGAGTTAAAATGAGAAGGAAAAATAATTCTCATACCAAAAAATAAACCACGTCTGAAATTCTGACAGCTTCATCCGAAGAAAGTTGGTTAAATGAGTCTTTAAATTATCCAATCCTATGCTACTCTCCGATTGCTGTACTTGGAGAATGAATTTAATAAACAGTTATAGGAAACAAAATCATTTGAGAAGAGATGCTGGAACACATGGTAATGATTGTGGCAAAAGGCACTGGGTCTTAACTAAATTAAAGTGAAAAGGATTGCTCTTTTGCAAAAAGCATGTTATATTCAGAAGAAAATACTTCTTTTTTTAAAAAAATTGTGTGTGTGTGTGTGTGTGTGTGTGTACTGTCATATCAGATCTGGCTGGTACAGGATGAGATTGTCCCTCCTTCACCAGCACAGCATCTGGTAAATTTGAACCGTGTACCACTGGGATTCTGTGACACTGATGTGCCAAATGTGGTAATGGTTACCCATGGTGGACAGTGTTTCCTGGAGCTTCTTGACTAAAACAAGCCTAGCAGTGGGAGTAGCATCCACTTCTGAAATGGCTTGCCTCCAGAAACTCTATGAACAGTGCTCTGACCTTTTGTTCATAGAGTTGCTATGAGTCGTCTATGACGCGACGGCACCTAACAACCACCACCACTACCGCTGGGATTGCAGTGCAGCTTCTCACCACTAGGCCACCAGAGCTCCCCAAGAAAACACTTCTTAAAGTTTATTTTGTCCTGGGGCAAGAGAGAAGAGGGTAGTAGACTATGTTATAAATGTGGAGCCCACAGACAAGGGAAAGGAAAAGAAGACTTACTGAGAGCCTCATACACATGGGCTTATTATCAAGAGGTGGCAGTTCTTGGAAAAAAGAAATTATGCCTCAGCAAGTAGAGAGTGAAAGCGGAGATCTTCTGCAATGTGAACTGACACAGGAGCTGCAGCAATGGGCTTGAGAATGGTGGAGGCTGTGAGAATCACACGGGATAGAGAATATTTAAATTTGTTGTAAATTTAAACCTGTTATTAATAGAGCTGTTATGAGTCATAGTTGACTTCATAGCCAGCACCTTTAACAACCTCACGTCGAGCCAGATATTTGAGTCCAGTAGTTTCAGGTAAACCAGTTCCTTAGTGGCCTAGTGGATAGGAAGTTGTGCTGCCAACCTGAAGGCAGGCAGTTCAAAGCTACTAACTTCTCCAAGGGAGAAAGATGAAAAATCCCCTCCCATGCAATTTATAGCCTCTGAAAAATCTGTTAGAGAGACATCTATGAGTTGGTACTGACTCAAAAGCAATGAGTTGACTTTTTAATTGCTACCATTCATCCGTTATTTTGTCGAATTGTGGTGGCTTGCATGCTACAGTAATGCTGGAAGCTTTGCCACCAGTATTTCAAATACCAGCAGGGTTAACCATAAGGGACAGGTTTCAACAAAGTTTCCAAAAGAAGGGAAACTTGGAAACAGGACTGACCATCTGCTTCTGAAACGATGGGCCCTTAAAAGTCCCATGAGTACTGATATCACTTAAATCAAACAATGTATTGCATTGTGCAAAAGTGCTGCCAAGAAACTCCTTTAAGCACTAAAGAGCAAGGATAACATTTTAAAGACTGAGGGGCACCTGACTTAAGTCATGGTGTTTTCAATTGCTTTATAACTTGATATGAATATGAAAGGTGTTAAAGGAAGGAGTCTAACATTGCCTGAGCAATGCAAGGGGAATCTAGCAGGTCCAAGAAAGCAGGAAATGGGTAAATGACCATAGCTGTTCTAGCAAATCAGCATTTGTTAAAAAAACTACACACCCAGCAAGAAACAATGGAGTTACATCAAAGCATCCAGTCCCATGAGGCTTGCAGGGAGACCAGAAAGTCTCATGAGAGAAATGAGGGAGTGGCTAGTCTCCTAAGACTTCACACCTGTGTAATAAATTCAGAGAAAGAGGCAGGGGCCTTTTCCCTCATCCCACCAGGGTGGCCATTCTTGTCTTGTCTAGAGCATCTTTCTCGCCTTCCTGCCTCTAACTGTCCTTCTGCCATCACTGCGTGTTTTGTCTTCATTCATAAAGCTTCCAAGGCCTGGGAACCTAACAGGATACTCTTTGTTTTAATAAACTTTTTTCCTTGCTGGCTAACCATTGTACGTGCTTATTTATCTTATAGCAAGTCACCGTACTCCCCTCCTCACAGAGGTTTATCTAGTACTCTCCTTGGGCTGTGAGGATATTCCTGGGACCAGCATCTCTAGGAGGTGTCAAAAGTTGAACAATGAATAAGGAAGACTTAAGAATATTGAATGTCTTTGCATGTGGTGTGGGTAACAAATATTGAATATACCATGGACTTCCAGAAGAATAAACTAATCGGTCTTGCAAGAGGTGTAGCCAGAGTGCTCCCTGGTAGCAAGAAGGTATTTAAAAGAAAAGGAAATGAACAAAAACCTGTAACAATATCCTGGGTTGCATAATGACTTTCAGGAGCCCTAGGTACCTTAGCATTTATGAGTTTCTTCCTCCATAGAAGAGTATTAAAAATTTATGACTGCATTGGTATAAAGACTATATGGTCCAAAGAGGACTGTATATATATATATATATATATATATATATATATATATATATATATATTCTAATTTAAAATGAAGATATTTGCATAGGCTCCTAAAAACATCATGATTTCCACTATTCCAAATGGAAAAGTCAGTCCTCACAATATCATGTGAAAACCCCATACATCAGAAACAAAGCAGAAAAGAAACTGGTGCAGCAAAAGTCTATGTATCTGCACAGCGTTTGCAGTTTAAAAGTTTACCAAACACCATTGGAACATATACTAGCCCGCTTAGTGTTTGATGGTACACACCAGAGACTTGACCAAGTGAGTTTTCCTGTGGAATAAATCCAGGTGTGTGCAGTTCAGAGTTGGTGTACCGACTTAGGAAGAGTCTACGGAGCCCATTCTGGCAGCCTCTCTGAGATCTCCAACTTGTGTGTGTGTGTGTGTGTGTGTGTGTGTGTGTGTGTGTGTGTGACTGGAATAAGAGGTCTTCGCCAGTTTCTAGAATCCCACTGATACGCAAGGCAAAATCAAAGTGAAACAGCGAAAGATGCAGAATACAATTCTTCTTGTCTGAAGATTCTGTTTTTAATTGGCAAGGAAGTGCCTCAGTTTCGTAGTGCTGCTATACCAAAAAATCACGAACAGATGGCTTAAATGAGCAGACATTTGTTTTCTCAGAGTTTATGAGGTTGCAAGCAAAAAGCCAGGGCACAAGCTCTAGAGAAAGACTTTCTGTCTGCTATGGGGGAAAAATTCTTTTCCAAGCTTCTTCTTAGCACACTGGGAGATCTCCACTTGACCCCTTTTTCTTCCCCACATTCTTGCTTATTTGCTGCTATTGCTAATATGTTCATTTTATATCTCAGTTATTAGCTTAAAATATACCTTACATTGCTCCATTCTTATTAATACAGCAAAGAAAATCCTATTCCCAGTTGGGATTACCCTTACCAGTAGAAGAGTGAGGATTTGCAACACCAATTTTGGAAAACTTATTCAATCCGTAACAGCCAACTTCTTCAGAAACCTCTGCCTGTATCTTATTGGCCTGAGTTAGGTCATAAAAGCATCCTATAGAATCTGCAATGGTGAGGAATTTCAAACAAAACCTTTGCTTTCCAAAATAATACCAGAGTTGTTGTTGTTGTTGTTATGTGCCATCGAGTCGTTTGTGACTCATAGAGACCCTATGTACAACAGCCCTAAACTGTGCTCTATCCTGTGCCAATCTCATTGCCTCTGACACACCCATCTCGATTACCCCAGTCACTGAATCAATCCACCTCATAGAGGGTCTTCTCCTCCTGTGCTGTCCCTCTACACTACCCAGCATGATGTCCTTCTCTAAAGACCTGTCTCTCCTTACAACATATCCAAAGTATGTCAGACAAAACCCCAGAATCCTTGCCTCCAAGGAGCAGCCTGGTTTAACCCTCTCTACGATGAATCTGTTTTCTTGGCAGTCCATGGTACATTCAGTACTCTTCTCCAGCACCAGAGCTCAAAGGCGTCAATTCTCCTTCTGTCCTCCCTAGTCATTGTCCAACTCTCTGATGCATAACAAGTGATTGCAAAAACCATGGCCTGTATCAGGTGCACCTTAGTCTCCAGAGAGACACCGTTGCTCTTGAGTACTTTAGAGAGGTCCCTAACCACAGACTTTCCCATCACAATACGTTTTTTGATTTCCTGGCTACTGGTGCCAAGAGTGTTGACCGTGGAGCCGAGCAAGTTAGCAAAAAAAAAAAGGGGGGGGCTTGTTAGTAAGGGAGTTCTGGTGGCTTAGTGGTAAGAAATTGTGCCGTCAACACAAAGTTGCACAGTTCAAATCCACCAGATACTCTGTGGGAGAAAGATGGGCAATCTCCTCCCAGGAAATGTACTGTCTCTGAAAACCCCTGGAGGGTCAACTAGGGGTCAGTTTTACCTTGATGGTACTCAACAACAACAAAACCTGGGCAAACATACTCAATAGGAAAGCAGCTCTGTCTGATTCTATCACCATAATTTTTCTTTCTCTTTCATACGGGTTACACTTCCACATATAAAGACAGGAAACATCTTCATCACTGGTCTAATAAGTAACATTAAGACAGATGGATGTTGCAGAAGTACTTTTATAAGTATTAATAATGAGGCAAAACACCAAGAATGTAGGTGAAAACAGAAGTGAAGCAGGAGGTGAACAGTTCTCCAACAACTGAATCAAACTGAAGCTTAGCTTCCCTGTGTCTTTATTGAAAATTGCCAGGGAGCAAATCACAAAGAGAATTCAATGCAAATGAAGCTAAGCTCTTTCTATAGAAAACCTTCTGTTTGACTCGGAGGTTAGCAAATACAATGCAAGAATCCTGTAAACAGCTTAAGGATTGTCTTACTGCTTCAGGGTGAATTCCAGCTTGTACCACACCTCCCTCACAACCTAAAATAGTATTGGTTTATCACAAATATTTAGTATGAAATTTGGCTTTCCATAGCTGGAGAAAATATTAAAGCTGTCAATAATTTTATTTACTTGGATCCACAATCAAACCCATGGTAGCAGTGGTCAAGAAATCAGAGGACATAGTGTATGAGGAAAATATGCTGCTATCAAGAACCCCTCCAAACTGCTGAAGAGCAAAGTTGTCAGTTTAAAGACCAAGCTATGCTTCACCTAGGCTTTGCATTTTCAATTGCTTCATATGCATCTGAAAGCTGGATGAGGCATAAAGAAGAATGAAGATGAATCAAACAAGGAATGGTGGTGTTTGTGAAGAGGAGTGCATATACCATGGACTGCCGAGAAGATTTGTCTTGCAGAAAGTGCTATCATTTTGTTCCTTAGAGACAGAGATGGTAAAAATTTGTCTCTCTTTACACTGGGGCTGTTATTACAAGGGGCCAGTCCTTGGAGAAATACATCGTGCTGGGAAAGGGTCAGCCAAAGAAGGGAAGACCCTCAACAAGTGACTTTATTAGAGATGCTAAAGAATGCTTGCTGCAAGAGGGTCAAGGACTGCAGCCTTCAGTATGGACTGAGGCTCAATGTCAAGAAGACAAAGATTCTCACCACTGGACCAATTGGCAGCATCAGGATGGATGGTGAAGAGATTGAGATTGTTCACAGCTCTAGTCTGCTTGGCTCCACGGTCAACAGTCTTGGCACCAGTAGCCAGGAAATCAAAAGACATATTGTGATGGGAAAGTTGGCTGTTAGGGACCTCTCTGTTAACCTCTGTTAGGGTACTGAAGAGCAATGGTGTCACTCTGGAGACTAAGGTGTGTCTGATACAGGCCATGGTCTTTGCTATCACTTGTTATACACCAGTGTTGGACAATGGAGGACTAAGTTGGACTAAGGAGGATAGAAAGAGAATTGATGCTTTTGAGCTGTGGTGCTGGAGAAGAGTATTGAATGTACCATGGACTGCTAGGAAAACAAACAGATACATCCTGGAGATGGTTAAACCAGGCTGCTCCTTGAAGGCAAGGATTCTGGGGCTTCATCTCACATACTTTGGACCTGTTGTAAGGAGGGACAGGTCCTTGGAGAAGGACATCACCCTTGGGTGGGTGGAGGGACAGTGCCAGAGGGGAAGGCCCTCTATGAGGTGGATTGATTCAGTGACTGGGGTAATCGGGATGGATGTATCAGAGACAGTGCGATTGGCACAGGACAGAGCAGGGTTTAGGGCTGTTGTACACAGGGTCTCTATGAGTCGCAAACGACCCGACGGCACATAACAACAATAACAGATGGGGAAGGTTCCAGTCTGGTGTTCACAGCATCATCAAACAGTGGTCTACTCTATGTCACGCAACATTTGTGTTCTCTAGAAAGCAAAATGGTTCTCTATTCCTGGTGCATAGGCAAGTCTTAAAATTATTACTCAGTGCAGGAGAGTTTCAGCTAAACACCAAGAGTTCTTCATTTTCACCGCAAGGAGAAATCTAGGCAACTGTGCCCACCATTAACACCTGGGTAAACTGAGAAGTAGACGCTATTTCAAGGCCTTTCTTTGCTAATGTGTCTGCAGTACCCACTTCCTCACGCTGTATCTATTTTTGTAGATCATTTACCTCTCCGAGTACAATAGCTGGAGTTGTCTTTCTAGGTCAATTCAATAGATCCTCCTCTACTTTTGCCCAGCTCAAGTTCATTTGCTCTCTAATTTTTAATTCAAGTGCCATCTCTACTGAAAAGCAATGCTATCTGCACCCAGTGAATTATCTGCGTGGTACAAATGATCAGTGTATGAGGTTACTAACTGAAACGCTGGAGAATTGAGTCTATCCAGAGGCATGCTGGAACAGAAGCTTGGCAATCAACTTCTGAAAAGTTTAAGTTTAGTTTTCTGTAAGAAGACTGATGAGTGTGGGACGGGACTGTCTCCAACGACCTTCATGTAAAGGCCAAGGCCACTGATAGTCTTTCTGGGTCATTGTGGTGTTCAGGTCCAGGCCAAGCAGCGTCATAACGTATCAGCCCATGAATATTTCTGAACAGGTGTTTACTTAACCATCACCTCTATGATAAAAGTTCCCGCACTGTCAATATTAAAGGAGAAGAATTAAGGGATTATAGCTTTAAAGTCTCAGAGAGAGGCTGGCCGGAGACAGAGGTGGGAAAAACACGAAACAAAACAGAAAACGGTAAACATTGTTATTGTTTGTTAACTCCAAATCAACTCCAGTTCCTGGCAGTTTCATGTGTGCAAAGCAAAACTGCTTGATATGGATACCAAGGCCGTGACTTTTCAGAAGCAGATTGCCAGGCCCTAAGTCAAGTGCTTCACAATTTGCTTACCCATTTTTTCACAACTGTTGTTGCTAGGGACTGTTGAGTCAGAACCATCTCACAGCTGACCCTCCAGCAGGATTTCGGGGGCTATAGAGAGGCTTCTGCATCCCTGCCTTCTCATCTTTGGTTTGGGCATGGTTTTAAGTCATAGGAAGAGATATTTCTCCATAGAGTAATTGGTGGATTTGAACCACGTGCCTTATGGCAATCACTGTATCAGTCCATTTCACTGAGGATCTGTCTCTCTTCCACTAATGCTCTACCTTTCCCAGTATGGTCTCTCTGTCCAAGACTGGTTCCCCCTGAAAATATGTCCAAAGTTAACTAGATAAAGATTCACTGTCTGTGCCTCTAAGGAACACTCTGCTTGCACTTAGTTCAGATTTGTCTTGATAGTCAATACTGTTCTCCACACTACAATTCTAAGGCATCAGTTCTTCAGTGTCATTCATTATCCACTTTTCAGATGTATAGGGAGCAATTGAAAATGACATGGCTTGAATCAGGCACACCTCAGTCCTTACACTGACATCCTTCTTCTTAAGCATTTTGATCCTTGACAGCAGATTTCCCCAATGCTCTATTTCTTTTGATTTCTTGATTTTTGTTATCATTAGTATTGGTTGTGGATACAAGTAAAATGAAATCAATGACAACTTCAAACTCTCCTCCATCTACCATGATTTTCTTCTCTATTGGTCCAGTGGTGAGGATTTTTGTGTTTTCTTGATGTTGAGATGAAATTCATATTCAAGACTACAATTTGATCTTCTGAAGTGAATATTTCAAATCCTCTTCACCTTCAACAAGCAAGGTTGTTGGTGAATCTTCCTCCAATTCTTATACTATATCTTCTTCATATAGTCCAGTGTCTTGAATAATTTGTTCAACAAACAAATTGAATAGGTGTGAATAAGGGATATAGCCCTGGAGGAAATAATTTCTTATATACAGAAAATAAGACTTTAGATCATCAACAATATCCCTCATGTAAAATAAAACTTATAATAATCTTTGCATTCACTGAGTTCTTTGTAGTTAAATTTAATTTCACATGATTACAGGTAAGTACCATTCTGTGGCCCATCAGTTACAACACAGGAGTTCTGGAAAGCTATCTGAAGATGATAAAATTTAAAATTGGTGGTGATCGACTTACCACTTCATCTCCCATACCTCGGGCAGGTTGTTAGGAGATCCTATTTCTTGGAAAGAACAGATCCTTGGAGAGATGGAGGGTCAGGGAAAGAGAGAAAGCCCTTCCATGAGATGGACTGAGACACTGACTGCTACAAGAGGTTGAAGTGTGTTGAGAATGATAGGGATGATACAGAATAGGGTAGACTTCAGCTCTGTCATTCATGAGTCCCTATGAGTCCTGATTCAAGTTGACTAAGAAGACATTGTATCTAAGCCACAGGACTTAACTACATTGATGTGTGCGTCATATGATAGAATATAGAGCAGGCCAACTCCATTTGAAGTCTTTGAAAGCTAAAACTGATTCATTTGGTTAAAAAGAAGAGGTTGAGTCAACTGTTAATCTGAAGCCTTTGAAATGCAAAACATTATTTAAGGAGCTGGGGTGGGGGTGGGGTAGAGGGGGTGTGGAAATGACTCAGTTAAGATAGCAAGTTTAGCAGGAGCGAAACAATTCTTCATCTAGGTTAGAAATTCTGATTCTTGTTATTCCAGTGCTAACACTTCCCCATGGATAGGGCTGAATGTCTTCTTTAGAGAAACTCTTTACTTCATTTCAAATGGAGTTTTGATTTCTTTCTGAAGCCGTTTGATTCAAATAAGCCAGCACCTCCAATTTTCCAAGGCTCCCCATCACAAACGCTGAAGTTCTCAAAAATCTCATAAATTAATTCTTCAAACTTCAGCCATAATTGATTCTATCAAATGAAACCCTCTCTCTTTTTCCTGAGCCTTTGTCACGTATTCTTCGCGATGACCATGATGATTGCCATTGACTCAGCTGACCCTCCCATGGGGTCAAATTTCACAGGAGGAGATTGCGCATCTTTCTTCTGGTCTACTTAACATTTTAGGCACATGAGAATCATCATGCAACCAGTGACATCAAGAACAAGCTGGACTAAGAACCACCCACCAAATTTTTACATTGACCCAGACTCAAACCCTAAAGCATGACCAGAAGAAGGAGTGAACCAATCAATGAACAATCTCCTGTGGGATCGATTGCCTCAGAAAACCCACTGGAGGGTCAGCTAGGGTTGGTTCCAACTCAGTGGTCCATGAGTCCCAGAGCCTCCAGCTGGTTTTCAGGGGGAGTAAATCACATGAGAGGAGATTGTCCATCTTTCTCCCACAGAGCAGCTGGTGGATTCAAACCTCATGCCTTCTGGTTGGCAGTGCAGCTCCTTAGTGTTAGATATAACAATAAAGAGCATGAGGGCATGAGGGAGAGAAACAAAGAAAGGAACTGGTCCCAAGAAATGAACAGGCCTGAGAGGGACGGGCCACATGGCATGCAGACAGGATCCAAATGGCACCGGGCAGTTTGGGGAGCTTCCTTTATATAGGGGTCCTGGGGAGGACTAAGATGGTATTTCTCTGGAATTTGATGTGTTAATTAAGTTAGGTTTTAGCACCTTTTTTCCAAGGTCAGACTCTTATCAGGATCCATTGTCTGGTCTGGTCTTTGATATATGACCAGCTTAGATGTTAGCAAGTTTCTCAGGAAGTGATCAAGCTTGGGGGTGGTGGGGCAACCCCTATATTCTTCCTTCACTTAGCACTAGGCCCCCAGAGCAGTTGATAACCCTAGGGAGCATTGCCCTCTGCACCCTTTCCTGTGTGTGGCGAGTGAACCGTTCTCCTCTCTGGAACGTATTTTCTGCTAACAAGTTTCATGTGCTTTCACACTCCTACCTCCTCGTCTCTCCTATCAGCAAGCCAGCATCCCACTGGGAACCTTGCGGGGCTCAGCCCACAATCGGGAGTACTTGCTGTGCACTGTGCTGTTTTGGTAACTGGATGTCACTCTTTCCGCTCTACGGCTGACTCGATTCTTTCACTGGACGGGGAAGACCAAAGCCAGGACGTCAGCCCCACAACAGCTCAAGGAATGAATCTCTGGCCCCAACTGATCCTTTCCCTCCTAAAGACATCTCCTCCAGACAAGCAGAAGAGCCAACTAGATCCCAAGCTTCCATGGTTTCAGAGCCCGGCTCTTGCAATGTTCTCTGCTGTTTCCTGCCTCCCCCTCTGATAAATCACAGGCTTCTCGAAACACCACTGAGGCCACCCTGGGACTGCACTGTGATCTTTATCTTCAAAGTCATCCCCGCAGGTCCTCGGATGGGAAATTTGCATGACAGCGAAAGGAAAGTAAATTTGGGGACTGGCTTCCTTTGATAACCAAAGGGCTCATTCTTCCTTTGTTCTGAGGGTCCAATTTTAAAAGGAATTCAGTGATGAGGAAAATAATTCTACAGTATTTAGCTCTGGTGCAGGCACTGTGACTGGCTCGGGGCATCTGCTTAAAATAGGAGCTCGGTGGCTTCCTCCGTCTTCTGTAGAGGTCAATTATTAAATTACTGGGTTGGAATGTTTAAAATGTAAACATCAGCGCTACAGGGAGCCATGTGCAGAAACAGGAGAGAGGCAGAAAAAGTCACGTAACACGGAGTCCTCGCCCTCCACTCCACCTGCCTTCTCCCTGAGGAAAATCTTCTAAAACCTGCACGCGGGGCTCCCTGCTTTCTCACTTTTCTTTTACCTTTTCCCGTTTCACTGCGATTTGAATAAAACTTTACAGAGCAAATTGCTTTTCTGTTCAAGCACTCACACCACACATGCTTCGTTTAATGGCATCATCACTGCCCTTACCTGTGGCCACGCCCTTTCTGGTTCTTCCTAGTGATTCCTGTTTCCATGTATCTTTCCACACTGTCCCTTCTGCCTTCTAAGCTTTGGGTGACATGCATTGTCCTTTTGATTTCTTTTGTGTTTGTTTATTCAAGGCAGGGAGAACCTACCTGGTATCTCTAGGTCTGTCAACTGTCTGTTTAGCTGAAAGTTATCATTTCAGGGATCATGGAACTCCTTATTTATAAAGGGGGGAAGTGTTGTCATTTGTTGCTGTTGTTGTGTACTATCGAGTGGAAACTGACCCATAGCTGACCCTCCAGTAGCGAGTTGTAAGGGAGGAGTTTGCCCATCTTTCTCCCACGGAGCAGCTGCTGGATTTGAACCATGTGCCTTCAGGATTGCAGCACAGCCTTTTACCACTAGTCCACCAGAACTTCCTATACTAACATATAAAGTTATTTTCCTTTTCTTCAGAGTCTTTTCACTCGACTTGTCATTTTGGTTTTTACTTGCTATTTAACATGGTTAAATAAGTGGGGAGGACACCCCACAAAGCTATTAAACACAAAGTTTACCATTCATTTTATACTGTGAAATATCTGTTGATTGATGAGTCCAACCCCTGCCCCCTACCATCAAGTCTTGCCC
Organism: Elephantulus edwardii; assembly: GCF_000299155.1. Classification (NCBI taxonomy): domain Eukaryota; kingdom Metazoa; phylum Chordata; class Mammalia; order Macroscelidea; family Macroscelididae; genus Elephantulus; species Elephantulus edwardii. Next base: position 27,407,930 of record NW_006399765.1, on the reverse strand, counting down.
ACTCTCCACTGTATGGTTGAGGCTGTAAATCTTTTGTGTGAAGAGATCACCCATCTCCCTGTCGCTGGTAGATTTGAACTACCAACCTTTTGGCTAGCAGCCCAATACATTAATGCATCATGTCACCATGACTCCATAAATATAAAAGCAGAGTTACATAAATGAGATGGTCTCTCTGTATCCGCTCTCATATTGTTAACTTCTCTCTAGTTAATTGAAGTCCATTAGCTGAAAAAGCCTTTCTGTGCCAAATTCAAATGTATCCAGTTGTTTCAAAAATACCCTAAATAAACAGACGTTAAGCCACTTGGGGTCCACCTGGTTTACATGTCCCATGAAATGGTTCCAGCATCTGCCATTCCTATTGTTGCCGCGTTGTGCCCAGGAGTGGATTCAAACTCACTGACTCTTGTGTGACCTCACTTGGGTTTGCTTGGCTGCAATCTTCATGGGAGCTGATGGTCAGGATTTTCCCCACCAGAAGCAACTGGGTGGGTTGAAACCCTTTGTGTTAGTAGCCCAAGTGCTTAGTGGTTGCCTTATCAGGGATCCTCCTGGTAAACCTGTTGATAGGTGCAAGCAAGTGAGCTTCAACTCAATGGTGATCTCAGGCACAACAGAAACTACCCCTCGCAGGTCCCAAACCACGCTGACAGCTGCTGCCCTGCAGGAGACTTCTACTGTAGCCACTAAATCGATCCATCTCATAGGTGGTCTTCTGCTTCTGCGTCAACCCTTTCCCAAAGTCCGGTGCCCCTGTCAGGGACAAGTCTCACCTGAAATCGTGTCCAAAGTATGTAAGAGAACATCTCACTTCTTCCCTCTGAGTTATATTTCTTCCTTAACAGATTTATTTGTTCTTTCAGCAACTCGACACCATCATTCAAAGACATCACTTCTTCTCTAGTCTTACTTCATCTTTATGCGGCGTTCACATGTACAGGAGGGGATTGAAAAGGCAATGTCTTAGAACAGTTACATCTTAGTTATCAGAGTGATGTCTTTGCTTTTTTAACACTTTAAAAGGGTCTTGGGCAACTGATTTGTCCAATGCAACACATTGTTTGACCTCTTTGATGGCAAAGGGAGCTCAGATACAGTTTATAAATTTAGGACGACGGTAGAAGTTAACCTATGCAAGTTCTTCAGCCTGTGTACTCGGACATAGTCTAAGATGACAGGGAAAAGGTCCTGTTGTTGTGAGGTGTCATTTGGTACAACTCCTAATGACCCTGTGAGCAACAGGTCTGCATCCTGTCTTGTTCTGTGCCGTCCTCATCATCCCTGACACATCTCAGCCCGTTGCTGTAGTCACAGGGTCAATTCATCTCACTCATGGACTTCCTCTCTTTCATTGAAGGTCTTCTTCTCTTTCATGGGCCCTCCTCCTTCCCAAGCTCTATGTTTAGCTATTCTTAGTAACATGCCAAAGTATATGAGTTGAAGCTTCTCTATCTTTGCCTCCAAGGAGCACTCTGGCCGCACTTTTCCCAAGACATACTTGTTTCTTCTTTTGGTAGTTAACTGGACATTCAGTGCTCTTCTCCAACATCACAACTCAAAGGCACCAATTCTTCTATCATTTTCTTTGTTGTCCAGCTCTCAGATGCATAACAAGTGATTGAAAAGATGATGACCTGAATCAGGCACACCTTAGCCTTCAAACTGACTTCATTGCTTTAAGTAATTTGAATAGGTTCTGACAGTGGAATTTCCCAATACAATACATATCCTACTCTCCCGATTGCTGGTGCCAAGAGTGTTGAATGTGAATCTAAGTAAGATGAAACCATTGCCTATGTAGGCAGACGAAAAATTGCCTACGTAAAGTCTTTTTACTGATTCTTCAGACATAGTTGCCTAAGTTTAGGATGATGGTAAAAGCTGTCTGTGTAGGAACCTTTAACCTGACTGCTCTGACATAGTTTATAAGTTTAGAACAATAGTAAAAGTTTCTTACCATAAGATTTTTTTTAACCTAATTGATTAGCTAGTTCTGAGACTGTCATTACAGGAACTAAATATTTGCAAACAAAACACAGACATAGAAACAGCAAAAACTTACTTGAAGAATGCACCATCATCACAGAAGCTTGATGACTACCTACATCCCATAGCAAACAGAACATCTGCCAGGCATCAGGAGAAAAAGACATCATAGAATAAGCAACCTTATCAGATTCCTGGATCTTTCTCTCTGGATTCCCCCGTGTTCCTTCCCCTCACATATTCCACTTGACCACCCCTTCCGAAGCTTGGTCCTGAGATGTCAGAGAGCAGTTTTGGAGGCATTTCTGCTACTGCCTTCTCTCAGCTCATCAACATCTGAATAAAGCACAGTTAAGAGATTCAGTAGTCCTTGTCTCTACTCAATTGGCCCACAGGGACACACAGCCAAATGCAATCTTTTTTTCCGGTTGCTTCTTGACTGCTTTTTCTATGAGCTTTGATTGTAGAACCAAATAAAATTAGATTCTTAAGAGCTTTACATTTTTTCTCTATCATGATGTAGCCTGTTGATCCTTTTGAGAAGCTTTTTGTCTTTTTTATGTTGATGTATAATCCATATTGAAGGCTGTGGTCTTTGATCTATATCAATATATGCTTTAAACTATGTATGCTTTCATCAAGTAATATTGTGTCATCTGCACATCAAAGGTTTTGTGGTGAGTCTTCCTCCAATACTGACGTTGCTAAAATAAAAATTTATATACAAAAAAAAATACTAACCTTACATTCCTCTTTCTATAATCCAATTCCTCCTATTATTTGCTCAGCCTACAGCCAGGAAATGAAAAGTATTGTGATGGGAAAGTCTGCAGTTAGAGACCTCTAAAGTACTGAAGTACAACAATGTCAGTCAATGTCAGGTGTGCCTGATACAGGCCATGGTCTTTGCAATCACTTGCTACGCATCAGAGAGCTGGACAATGACTAGGGATGATAGAAGGAGAATTGATGCCTTTGAGCTGTGGTGTTGGAGAAGAATATTGACTATACCATAGACTGCTAAAAGAATGAACAGGTTTATCCTGGAGGGGGTTAAACCAAGCTGCTCCAACAAACACATGAAGAAATGCTCAAAATCCCTAGCCCTAAGAGAGATGCAAATTAAAACAACTATGAGATATCATTTCACCCCAGTCAAAATAGCAAAATTTAACAGAACAGCAAGCAACAAATGCTGGCGAGGTTGTGGAGAAACTGGAACCCTGATTCACTGTTGATGGGAGTGTAAAATGGTGCAACCCCTGTGGAAAGCAGTATGGCACTTTCTCAAAAAGTTGCAAATAGAGATACCATTTGACCCAGCAATTCCACTACTGGGAATATACCCTGAAGAGACCATAGCTGACATCCAAGCAGATATATGCACACCCATGTTTATTGCAGCTTTGTTCACAATAGCAAGGAGTTGGAAACAACCTAAGTGCCCATCAACAAACGAATGGCTAGAGAAGCTGTCGCACAATGGAATACTATGCTGCATTAAAAAACAAGGAACTCATGCAATATTATTCAAAATGGTTGACTCTGGAGAACATTATGCTGAGTGAAATATCCCAGTCACAAAAGGACAAATATTACATGATGCCACTGTTGTAGAATGGGACTGTCCTTGGGGTTGGGGAGAGACTGAGTAAGATGGGTTCAATAATGTATACTGCACTGAAACAGAGGAGGGAGAGAACCGTTTAAAAGAGAGATGTAACTGGGTATTTCTGTCATCACAGGAGACTAGAGCGAGGGCTGCATGGTGGAGAGGACCTGGGGGAGGGTTTGTAAAACAATGAAAGAATCTTTTCTTTTACTTTTCCATAATTTTTGGACTCATGTACTTATAACTCGTTAGTCAAATTTGTGTCTTCTAGGTTGTAACACCCCCATGATACATCTTCAAGGATATGTACATGTACAGCCAAGCACAATCAATAAGAGTGCATCTGAATTCCAAAATCAATCTCCATAATAGTCTATGTGTTTCCTACTGCCAAAGGGGCCCTTTAGAGTAGTGAGAGAAGATCTTCACCCTGAAACCCACAGCGTCCCTTTTCAGCAGGAAGTAGCTAAGAGAATATGCCGTCCCCTTTTCCTTATGACTCAGGGTGAAGTCTCTCTCAGGGAGGAGTGATAGGGAATGGCAAAGGATACACTGACAAAGAAGATTAATCAGAACTGGCTTTGACAAGCACTGTGGCATTTGGACAAGAACAAACTGGGAGGAGGGTAGAGAGAATAGTGCAACAATGAATGAGTGGAAGCCCAAAATCTCTGTAAATGTTTATGAAAATTAATAAAATATAATTATAGAAAAAAAAAACCAAGCTGCTCCTTGGAGGCAAGGATTCTGAAGCTTCTTTTTACATACTTTGGACATGTTGCAAGGAGGGACCAGTCCTTGGAGAAGAACGTCATGCTTGGGAGGGTGGAGGGACAGCGCAGGAGAGAAAGACCCTCGATGAGCTTAGTTGATTCAGTGACTGAGGTAAAGGGGGAAGATGTGTCAGAGACAGTGAGCTTGGCACAGGACAAAGCAGGGTTTAGGGCTGTTGTACATAGGGTCGCTATGCATTGCAGGCAACTCTATGGCACATAACAACATAACAACAACAAAACAGACTGAACAAACATTGAGAAAGGACACAACCTGGTCACACACTTGCCTTCCTTTTAAGCCATTCTCTGTCCTCTTGTTCTCTCCCAACAGCTGCCATCTGGGTCTATGAACAGGGTCTTCATGAGCATAATCTGATGTTTGGGAACTCCCATTCTTCACAAGCTGTGTGCACTGTGTCACGACCCACACTGTTGCACGTCTTTGCACAGTCAATAAAACTCAAGCAAACACCGTGCTTATACTCTCCACTTTCTCACATCAGCAATGCTATGGTTACTTCTACAGAGTCCTGGATGCGATGAAGTAATATATTTACAAGAACCCTATAAGGCTGAGACCTCTTTGATTCTCTATGTTGCTTCAGGAGAACTACTTAGAGGTACATGTAAGCTTCCCCCACTCCTTTCCTTTTTCCCTTTCAAGCTCTTAGAAGCCCTTGTCTCTGGTGAATACCTTGTGAAGAGAATGCTTATATGTGACTGTCACTACATCCACAACAACAAGCATGATTCCATCAGACAGCTCACTGAGCAATGTTATCTCCTGGCTCTCTTCTCTTCTCCTCTCCTCTCCTCTCCTCTCCTCTCCTCTCCTCTCTCTCTCTCTCTCTCTCTCTCTCTCTCTCTCTCTCTCTCTCTCTCTCTTTGGTATCATCTCTGAAGTCCCTCACTGTAACTCACTGCTATAGTTAAGTGCCATCAAGTTGTCCATGACGTGACCCTAAGACAGATCAGAACCATCCCTCACCCTGCACCATCCCCACACTCTCCATCACGCTCAAGCCCACTGTTGAAATCATTTTCTCAATCCTGTCCTCGAGGGTCTCCTTTCTCTCACTGGCCTCTCAGTCTTTTCCAGCATGATGTCTCCTTCCACGGTCTGGACCGTCCTGAAACATGCCCAAAGTATGTAAGATGAGGTTTGACCATCCCTGCCTCCAAAGAGCACCCTGGCTGCACTTTCTCCGAGACAGATTTATTTGTTCTTTTGGCAGCCCATGGGCTATTTAATACCTTTCGCCAACACCACGATCCAAGTCATTAGAAGCTGTTAATTTGGGTACAGAATCATCCAAAACAGGCCGTTTTGAAGTTCAAAAAAGCACATGTATTTCTTTTCCAGAAAATGCAGCATATACCCCACTCAGCTGTCTTTATTTCCCTCCTTGGCATGCATACGTTTGGCATGCACCACCCTCTCCCTTCTGCTCAGTGCCCACTGACAACAGCCAATGTGAAATCAAAGGTGTTTGACATGCCTGAGACTCCTGTCTGAAATGTAGACCTAACCCCGTTGTGTCCATGACCCCAAATTTTTTTAACTCAACTGTTCCTCAGAACTTGTTCCTGTTTTACAATTCTCAGACAATGTGCTAACTAGGTCAAGAGTTATCTGTTGGGGGGTAGGGTGTGCCACACGGAATAGGCCATGCCTGCAGTTCTTAAAATGAGCTATAAAAATTAGATTTTTTATTAAAACGTTCCAGGAAACATACACGTAGCCTAAGTCTATCTCATGATTTTCCTCTATATTTTATTTCCAATCACCTGTAAAAAGTCTTTGCAAACAACTTCATGCAATGACAATCAATCTTTGTACTCTTCAGAGAGTCTAGTATTTTTTTAATTTTTGCCTTTATAACTCTGTAATTGAAGAACTGGGGGTGGTGTGGGATGGTGGGAGGACCATTTTTGGTGAATCATTTTCATGATGTATTTTTCTAGTTTAAACTGTGCTTTTCTTCCTTTACTAAACTCTTGCCTTCATTTTAACCGAGACTCTGATTTTCACTCTTCTGTGTTCAAATACAGGAAGCTCTGGTGGTTTAATGGTAAGCAGTTCACTGTCGACACAAAGGCATGTGATTTTAAGTCACCAGCTGCTCTGTGAGAGAAAGATGGACACTCCCCTCCTGTATGATTTACTGTCTTTTCAAACCCACTGGGGGGGGGAGGTCAGCTATGACTTTGCTGCATGGTACACAACTCAATGGTACACAACAATATACACAAATCCCAGGGGTTGCTGAAAGAACGAACTTGGAAAAGGGGCAGTCAGAGTGCTCCTTGGAGGCAAAGATGGTGAAGCTTTGTCTTTCATACTTTGGACACGGAGCTAGGTGAGGCTATTCCCTGGAAAGGGACTCGTGTTAGGAAAGATAGAGGGTCAGTGAGAAGAGGAAGACCTTCAATGAGATAGACTGGCACAGACTTCAGCGATGGGCTCTAGTGTGAAAGAGCTGATGAGGACGGCAGAGGGCGGGGCAGGGTTCATGCAGCTGTTCTTAAGGTCAGTTGCTCCGCAGGAGAAATATGGGCTGTCCCTGCCCTTATCATGAACCCCCTCTGAAAATCTGCTGGAGGGTCAGCTATGGGCTGGTTCCAACTCAATTGTATGCAACAAAAACAACCTCCAGGCATTGAAACAATCACCAGGCTACTCTGTTTGGGGCTGGCTTCACAGTCCCAACCTCTGCGATGGAATCTGCACCCGCATTTGTAGGTACGGGGGCGGCCTTGGAGGTTCAGACTCTGTGTCAAGCTTCTCATTGTGGTGATTTCTAGCAGCACCCTCGGCCTCTTGAGGTCATCAAAGCAATTCTCTAGACTCCACAGTGAAGCTGGATGACTAGATGGCTTGTGTGGATAGAGCTATGTCGCACCCTCAATGAATGTGTGCATATCCTGGGGCAGTGGTGCTGTGCCCCTTAGCCTTTCAGGGGGCTGGGAGATCACCCTGCACTCCTGTCTTATGCTCTCTGTTGGCTCAGAATCCCTGTTCAGCTGGATACTCAACGTGGGAAGTGACTACTGTGTAAACAGTTATACACCCACTTAGTCAGTGTTTGTAAAAGAAAAATATCTGTCCACAAAACAAACCAACAAACTGACATCTAGAGGCTCCCTCTGTTTTGAGGGCACAGGAAGAGCTTCTGGTTCCCGAATTTAAGTTGAACTTAAAGCATATGCCGTACTGGAAAGGGTGGGAAGGACAACAAGAGAAACAGGTCCCAACAGTGAGAGAGAGAGTTCTTCTCGAGCAAAGGATACACTTACATTCCAGCGAGAACATTAGTTTCACAGAGAGATAGATCGACAGGAGGGCTGTGCAGATCTACCCTGCAGTCAGATGGCCCCTTGTAACCACTCATCTCTCACAACAGCTGCTACAGATGATACATAAACAAATGAACATCCTCACGTTCCAACACAATGTTACAGTCAAGCACCACTTAACATTCACGATACAGTCTGTGAAAGAGGATGTTATGTGATTTGGACATTGTGTGAACACCATATTATACATAGTCTCAGATGATGAATGAGTCATTCTTAGGTTTGCCCTTAAGCAAAACCTGTATATAAATCGGAATAGTTAAGTACAATTTTCATATTGTTGTAGGAGGAAAAACAGTAATCACAGAAGTTACAAAAGAGCTGAGAAACTGAGTTTATCTGCATGCCAGATAAAAGGAGAAAAGACAGACAGGTAAAGAAAAGGCAGCCAAGGGGCTGTGTGGTTCCTCCCTACACTAAAATCATTTCTCTACTTAGGAATTATGCAAGTTTAGACAAGGATCCGCCTTTCATCAGCTCACTAAAGAACAGAGGTGACTACACATCCCCCAGGCTTTCCTTGATTATAACTGACCTTTCATGTAGGTACCAGTCACTCTTAACCAGACTCAGATCTTTGCAGCCATAGACTAGAGGCAAAACAAGGATAATCTGAGGTGCCATCTAGTTGACGAGTGGACCTAGGAACAAGAGATCCGAAGCCCATCCTAACTTTCACCATCCTCACCGTCTCTGATATGCTCAAGCCCATTGTTATACTTACTGTGTCAGTTCTTGTCATTGAGGGTCTTCTGGTCTTTCGCTGGGCCTCCAGTTTCCCCAGCATTATACCTTTCCCCCTCAAGAATCGGTTTCTCCTTCTGACAACATGCCCAAAGTATATGAAATGAAATTCCACTCTCCTTGCTTCTAAGAAGCACACTGGTTGCACTTTCTTCAAAACAGATTTGTTTGTTCTTTTTTGCAGTTCATGGGTGATTCAATACTCTTCTCTGTATGGTTGTTAATGTGCCGTCAAGTTGCCTGTGACTCATAGCGATTGTATGTACAACAGCCCTAACCCCTGCTCTATCCTGTGCCAATCTTATTGTCTCTGATACACCTATCCCCATTACCCCAGTCACTGAATCAATTCATCTCATTGAGGGTCTTCCTCTCCTGCGCTCCCTCCACCCTCCCAAGCATGACGTCCCTCTCCAAGGACAAATCCTGCCTTGCAACATGTCCACAGTATGTCAGACGAAGCCTCAGAATCCGTGCCTCCAAGAAGCAGCTGTTTTAAACCTCTCTAGGACGAACTTCTTTGTTCTTTTAGCAGTCCATGATATACTCAATACTCTTCTCCAGTATCACAGCCCAAAGGCATCAATTCTCATTCTATGTCTATATGGTAGCTTGTGAAAATGTTCCCAAATGGCCACATCTTAAAGATGCTGTGGGCAGAGTATTGAATGATCTTGGAACCATCAAAAGAACATGGAAGGAAAACAACAAAAAAAAGAAAGAAAAAAGAATGAAACAGAACAAATTCATGAAGTAGGATATGATCAAGAACAAATGGTAATAAAGGAGAAAGTTCGAACTTCTCTGAAGGAACTGGCAAAATGTAAGGTGTCCGGAATTAACGTACTACCAATTGGCATATTTCAACAAACAGATGCAGCCTTGGATGTGCTCACCAGGTTGTGCCAAGCAATCTGGAGGACAGCTACCTAGCCACCTGCCTGGAAGAGAGCCATATTTATTCCCATTCCCATAAAAGGTGATCCGATAGAGTGTCGAAATTACCAAATGTTATCACATGCAAGCAAAGTCTTGTGGAAGATTATCGAAAAGTGGCTGGAGATTGTCTCCCATTAACAGAGAACTGTCAGAAATACAAGTTGGGGTTAGAAGAGGCCATGACACTAGGGATATCCTTCCCAACGTCAAGTGCATCTTGACTGAAAGCAGAGAGTACCAGATAGATATCTATTTGTGTTGTATTGACTATGAAAAGGCATTTAACTGCTTCAATTGCCCCAAAGGATTTGGTAGCCCTATACTCTTTAGAGAGTTCTGGGGACTTAGCGGTAAGGAGCTGTGCTGTTAAACTAAGACACATGGTTCGAATCCACCAGCAGCTCCACAGGATGGACAGTCACCTCCTGTGTGATTTATTTACTGCTTCTGAAAACCTGCTGGAGGGTCAGCTATGGATTGGTGCTGACTCCACAGAACAACATCAGCAGCAGAGTCTTTGTGGCATCACCAAATCACCATGGCTTACCTCCAGATGATCCTCTGGGTGGGTTCCAACTTCTGACCTTCTGGTTAGCAGCCGAACCACCTGTGTCATCAGGATGCTTTGCTTTTTGGTAGCAAGAAGGGATGGAATGTTTCTGAAGGCCACAAAGATGTTAGCGTTTCTATTCCCTTGAGGCTGGAAAGAGGGAGGAGGTGGGAGGCTGTTGTCTGCGGCTCAGTGTCACTTTGTTAAGAGCATCTAGATGGTCCCATTCCTCCTCACTCGCTCGTCTTGGACCATCTGTGCTTTGTTTTTCACAGATCCTGGCTGGTTTGTCACTTGAGGCATTTCACAATTGTCAAGCAGGTCAAACTGAGTCTCCTTATTAGTCACTAAAGCAACAAAGTAAAATATTGCCGAGGCTCCAGACATGTCCCTTGGGAGCCTACCTCCTGGGTCACCAACACAACACGTCCTTCCTTCCTGTGTGTGAAGCCCCACCTCACCTCTGTCAGAACTCCCACGCCTCCAGCTGATGAGAAGACTCGGGCATTCTGTTACAACCCCAACAGCCTGCCTGGCCCTTCCAGCTGATCTCGGGCAGGCCTGCTGTCCGGCAAGCGTGCTGATGGCCAACCCTCTCCTACCCTACCGGGTGCACTTTCCTTTCTGTCCCCTCCAGGACTCTTCCTATGTCATTTTCTATCACCTGCAGTGGGAATTACCTACAGCTGCTGAAGGAAAATGTAAGCTCCATCCCAGAGCTATTGATTCAGCATCTCTTGCCAACATGTTAGTTTAAAGACGAACGTGCACCGAGTTCAGGCCGTGATCTTTTCAATCAATTGCCATGCTGCGAGCTGGACAATGAATAAGAATGACAGAAGAATCGATGACTTAAAATTCCTAAAAGAGGTTCTCACACGTCATTTATTACCTGCGTCCCCAACATTCATTTGCACTCTCATTAGCTTTGGTCTTGTTTCAGCAATTTCGACCACATTGTAATTATAATAAGTTATTAATTCCATTTCCTTTAAGACTCTTCTTCTGCTTAGTCCCCTGTGTTGGCTGCGAAAGACCTGGGAATTTCTCTCTTTTGAGGCATTTGGGGTAGGGTGGGGACTAAAATCAGAATCAAATGGACAAGGAAGGAATGAATTATCAAATATGCAGGGGGAGATACATTTTTCAAACATGACTATAATGGGTGTGTCAGAGGCAGTGTGATTGGCACAGAATAGAGCAGGGTTTAGGTCTGTTGTACATAGGGTCACTATGAGTCATAAGCAACTAGACAGCAAGTAACAACAACAACATAAAAATAATTTTAAAAATTTTAAAAAACCCCACATGACTATGAATACACACGAGAGAAGGAAGTGGTTCAAGCTGAAATGATATGAAAAACACTACAGGAAGTCCAGGAAAAGTACCAACGCATCTCCTGAGGCCATTAGCAGCAAAAAATGTTTTAGATCCTTAACTCACTAATTAGGGAGCCCTGGTGGCCCCTTGGACAAATACAGGAGCTGTCAACCTAAAGGCAGGTGATTTGAGTCTGCCAGTCTCCTCAGGAGAAAGAAAGATGGACAATCTCCTGCTGTGAGATTTCCAGGTGCTGAATGCCTGCTGGAGGGCCAGCTAGGAGTCGGTTCCAATTTGACGGCAATGACTAAGTGTGATTGTTGTCCACTGATTATTAGCTGAATTCACGTCATCTCTTTGCCACTGTCTGCTTCTCATATTTTGAGAGAAATAAATGCTAACTAGCAGCTTCTTTCAAGATCCCACTAACACATCTGCAAACAGGATTTTCAACTTGGCAAGCTTGCACTGTTATTCCAACTTTACTTCCTTGTCTATTGGCCTTAAGGTCAGTGGTGGTAAGACCCAAGTCCTTTTATTGTTACATCTCTGAACCCTCACACAGTTCCTGGTACCAGCAGATGCTCTCTTTAGACCAGTTTCATGAATGAGAGTGTAAATACACAAAAGCTGACTTGCCTCAGACTTAATCAGACCTAACACTGGACCCAGATCATAGCACCCACAGAAAGTACCAGAAAACTCTCCCAACATATCAAGGAGATAAAGAACAACATTGAACCAGAATAAAACATCTACATGGATGAAGAATGGTCTTTTATTTTAAAATATTTTATGGAAGTATTCCAAACAAAATAAAGACTTAAAAAAACATGTAAGAGAAACTGTAACCCTATAAATAATAATAACAAGAGCTTTTGAAAAGTTCTTATGGAACATAACATATTTTAGGGAGGAGTGGATCAAAACATTGGTTTCATTAATTGGTAACATAATAAAATATGATTTCCAGCGGTTAACCAGAATCACAGTATTGATAACTGAGGAATACGGAATAAACAAGTAACAAACAATGAAGAGCCATTTTATTGTCAATTCTGACTGTCATACAAGGGAAACACTCAGAAGGAAAAACACAACTCACAAAAGGACAGATTTCAGAAAAGTGCAAGGGCTATGGTATCTACAATAGAAAATCATTTTGTGACATTGACCTCTTTCTGCCCAGCTGTAAAAGAGGGAACAAAAATAAATCAATATCTACAGAGCATGTTTCAATTACACTAAGGTGTTAAAATGAAAAGAAGTAAAAGAAAAACCAGAAACAAAGCCACAAACGTTGTATTGCAGAGTGTCCCAACAACCACACAATTACTGAGGACGTCCTGCTTCTTTTCTCCAGCACTGCCCTGGTCGCGGCTCTCGTGACTTCCAGGGGCTGTGGGTGGCTGACGCGTCCCAAGAGTGGGCAGGGCTCTGATAATTACTGTCAGTGCTCAGATCGGTAGGCAGGAAAAGTCTCTGTCCGGTGAAGCTTCAGAGGGCTGGAGACATCTTTGCCAAAAAGAATTTAAAAACTGCAGTTAATTTTTTAAGAAAGCCCATCATCAAATTGGCTGATAGCATACTTCCAGATAACAGTAACATACTCATCATGACATAAGATTTCATTTTTTTTTTTTTTGCCTCAACAGCCACTCATAGATGGACATACGCAAATCAGGGTCATGAGAGTGACTGTGTAACTGAAACATCATTTGCATGGGGACTTGGCTTTGAACAGCAGTCATCCTCTTAGCAATCATTTTCCTTCTTAATTTTTTGTATCTTCAGCTGTCATGATACCCAGGGTAGCCAGGGCAGACCAAAGCAAAACACAAAGTATGGACAACTTTTGGCTAGGGCTCCTTTTAGTGACCTGAACAGAAAGAAGCTAGTTTTTGGTTTTGTTTTGTTTGGTACATAGATGATCTTGCCTTAAACAAACTCTTACAAAGCATTTGATGTCATTGGGTGCCATGAAGTCCGCTCCACCTCACAGCAATCTCATTTGCTGGAGAGAACTGTCCTCTAAGCCTTGCTTGCTGCCAGTGTTATAGAAGCTGACTGTGGAGCTGTTGGTTGGGTTGGAACTGCCAACATTGCAGTCATCAGCTGAGGACTGTTGTTGCTGAACGCTGTCAAGTCAGAGCCAACCCAGCAAGCGTCTGGGACTCCACAGGGCTTCCAAGGCCGTGGTCCTTTTGGAAGCACATTGCCGCATCTCAACCCTGTGGGGACTAGTGGATTTGAACTGCCAATGTTAAGGTCAGTAGCTGAGGATTTATCATCTACGCCACCATTCTCCTGAGCCAAGGTCTAGTCTTTATTTTTAAGATTTAGGCTCAGAACCAAGCAAAGCCAAAGGGAACTTCAGGCCACTGTGTGTTAGTTCCTCTATGCAAACGAGAAAAGATTGTCCTTATAGACACTGTATGTCTAGAAGTGAGGCTGTCACCACACTTGATAATTATCATTTCTGTTGCCAATATTTAATTCTGCTGATGTTGTCATACCAAAAAAAAAAAAAGCAAACAACAACAACAAAAAAAAAACCCAAACATTCACTGCCATTGAGTTGGTTCTGATGGACAGCCACGCTTCACCGGTTTCCGAGGTTGTAAATCATGACTGGGAGAGATTGGGCATCTTTCTCCTGTGGGAACGCTGATGGATTGAAAATGCAATAGTCTCCAGGCCTTTGGACTGGTTAGCAGGGCAACACGCTAACCAGGGAGCTCTGGTGGCCTCATGGTAAAGGCACTGTATTGCCAACCCCAAAGCACATGGTTCTATCTAGTCCACAAGACGGGCAGTCTCTTCCCAGATGACTATGCCCAGGTTTATTGAGAGCTGTACTCAGCTCTGAGTCAGATCCGGCTGAACAACAATGAGTGGGTGAGTGAATGAGTGCATGACAAAATCCAAAGTCTCTGTAAACTTTTATTAAAATAATTTTTTTAAAAAAAGCTAAAAACCTCAAACAAAAAACCAAACAAACAAACAAGTAGCCATCAGCGGGGCTTAAATGAATGGATGTAACTGTTCCGATAAAACTTTATTTACAAAATAGACAAGGGCTGGATGCGGCCTGCAGGGTGAGTTTGCCAATCATGGTGGATGTGAAAACTGGATTTTATCAAAATAAGGAGCTTTACTGCCATCTGCTGGATTAGGCCATCAGTGTATGTGTGCTGTGGCCTGGGCCCCACGCTGGGGAACCCACCCATGTGAGTCAACAGGCTTAAAACACAGCCAGGCAGGGCTGCCGCTCTGACACAGGTGAGCCTACATGTGGCTGGAAGGCTGGAAGTATCATCAGAGCTTCAAATACCAGACTGTCCCCCATGGTGGACACATTTCAGCGAGGCCCTAGCCTCCACTGAAGGCTGACGAGAACAAAGGCTGTGCCTCTAATTCCAAAATCAGCCAGTGTAGACCCTCGGACAACAGCAGAGCACTATCTGATCTGGTGCTGGGAGATGAGACCGGGAGGGTGGAAGGTGCTTAGGAGACACAGTGGCCACAAGAGCAGAATGAAGCAACGCGGCGTTTGTGAAGATGACACAGGAATGAACGACATTTGTGAAGGGTGACATTCGGGGAAATGACACAGGAATGGACGCTTGTGAACATGACACAGGAATGAAGATTTGTGAAGATGACACAGGAATGGGTGACGTTTTGTTCTACTGTACGTCTGGGCTTCCTGTGTGAGGCTGGCTAAATGGCAGCTAACAACAAGGTTGTATCTGAGTGGAGATAAAGTTTTTTCTTAAAACATTTTTGTTGTTGTTTAAGAAAATGTTGTTGTTGTTGTTGTTGTTATGTGCTGTCGAGTTGCCTGTGATTCATAGTGACCCTATGTACAACAGTCCTAAACCCTGCTCGCTCCTGTGCCAATTTTACTCTCTCTGATGCTCCTACCCCCATTGCCCCAGTCACTGAATCAATCCATCTCATAGAAGGTCTTCCTCTCTTTCTCCGTCCCTCCATCCTCTCAAGCATGACGTCCCTCTCCAAGGACCTGTCCCTCCTCGCAACATGTCCAAAGAAAACATTGAACCAAAAAAAAAGGATTTTGGTCATGTAGGGCTTAAAGCCTTAAACTGATGCTCAGTTCATGTTCTCACAGCCAGCTGTGACCACGCCAAATCTCAGTCTCTGTCTCAACTGAGTCCCCCACTGCAAGTAAGAACTCAGGTCAGAAAGTCCTTAACATTGGACTCACTTTTCCACTTCTGGCAAATGGGAAGAAGCCCCCCTCACAGTGCTGTCGAGGGTGAGGAAACAAAGGGCTTTGTGAGTGGGAAACTCCCGCCTGAGTGACTGGTCACACCACCAAGGGAAAGCCCCCAACACAACAGCATAGGAAGCCATGGATTCAGACATAGATATGCCTAAAATCTAAATCACAAGAACATTACATGTTCAGCCACGCAGACGCCGGGAGCCCTCATGGCCCAGTGGATGAGAAATTGCACTGTCAACCCAACGGCAAGCAGTTTGAATTCACCTGCTGCTCATTGGGAGGAAGTTAGGCAATCTCCTTCCATGTGATTGATGGTCTCTGTAAACCCCTGGAGAGCCAGCTAGGAGTTGGTGCCCACTCAAAGGCAAGAGAAAGTAGAGTGTATGTGTGTGTGTGTATATATATATATATGATATTAAAAATTTCCAAATTACTGGAAATCGTTTGCCTGGCTTCCTGAAGATGTATCCTTTCCCCAGCACACACCCTCTTCAGCATATACAGACACAAACAGCCATGCACCCACAATAGGAAGGAAAGAGACTGCAAAAACCTTAAGAGGAAAATCCAGGTTCCTCTTTACTGCCTTCGATGGAATTTCCCTTAGGGAGCGGACAGTGCACCGGCAGCATTTATACATAAGCGAAATCTTTGGTCAAATCCAAAGCTCTTTTCTACACTGTCCACTGTAGCTCCTTACACTCCATGTGTTTGCAAGAGAAAGAACTGGTGGCATTTACTTAGGGTCAAGTTCAAATGGAAACACTTGCTGTTCCCACAACACTGGCTAGAAGAATCTTTGCAGTTTGTCCCAAAGGCTGCTTTTGGTTTCAAATCATGGAATGGATTCTAAGGCGTCCCTATCTCTTCCATGTTTGGCAATTCATACCTACTTCCTGGCCTGCAGGCTCATCAAAAAAAGTCTAACTGCTTCTCAGTGTTCACAGTCGACTTCCCATGAAAGTGAAGTTTCTGTTTTCTTGGAAAAGAGAAGAAGGCCGACGGTGGTTCTTACCAGGCATGCCTCACCTTCTTTGACTTCTCTCTGTTGTGCTTCACAAGTTTGTCTGAATCTTGAAGGTGTGTGGTGATCCTGCGGCAAGAGAGTCTATCACCACCATTTTTTCCAACAGTACGTGCTCGCTCCTTGTCTCTGCATCATATTTCAAAAATTTTCACATTGTGCTATTGTGCACTTCCCTAGAGGTGGTCTACTGATAACCCAATTACAAAATGGGCAAAAGACATGGAAAGATTTTCACAGAGGAAGATATTCGAATGGTAAACAGACACATGAAGAAATGCTCCAAATCACTGGCAATAAGACAGATGCAAATCAAAACCACAATGAGGTACCATCTTCCTCAAGTAAGAGTGGCAAAGTTTAACAGCAAGTAATAAATGCTGGAGAGGATGTGGCAAGAAAGGAACTGTTATACCTTGTTGGTGGGATTGTAAAATGGTGCAACCATTCTGGAAGGCAGTTTGTTGCTTCCTCAAAATGCTGAACATAAAAATTCCATATGACCAACTATTCCACTACTTGGAATATACCCTGAGAATATGAGAACTGAGGCACAAACTGAGATTTATACACCAGTGTTCATAGCTGCATTATTCAACATCGCAAGAAGATGGAAACAGCCCAAATGTCCAACCACAAACGAATGGACTGAGACATTACAGTACATTCACACAGTGGAATACTATGCAGCACGCAGGAGCAATAACTTAGTAAATTATTACCTAACTTGGGAGGGACTGGAGAGCATTATGCTGAGTGAATTGACTCAGTCCCAGAAGAATAAACACTGTATAAAACCGTTATTGTAGAATGAGTGTAAGGATTCAGAGGGGGTAGGAGAGGCTGGAAGCAGAGGGATGTGGATGTGCAGGGGAAGAGGGGATTAATCATTGGGTTGTACAATTTGATTGGGCGGGGGGGAATTTAAAGAATTTGTTCAAATTTGCATTTGAATTTTGTAAATAAACTAGTAGAAAAATTAAAAAAGAAAAAGAAAAAAGAAATCATAGAATTGCAAAAAAAAATAATGTTCATGAAAATAAAAATCGTTTTGGTGGTTAAAGTTCTTTAACCTAGTGGTTAAGGGGATAGGATCCCAAGGGAAAAGTTGGTTGTTTGAACCCACCAGTGGCTATACAGGTGAAAGATTTGGCTTTTCTGCTCCTGTAAAAAGCACACCCTTGTGCACAGGAAACCTTGAGGAGCGATTCTGCTCTGTCTCACAGGCTGGTGGGAGCTGTGGGATTCTCTTCCGCAGCAGTGGGTTTGGCTTGTTCATTTAGCATATATGGCACATCCAGCCCTTTCTCCCTTTCTCTTCAAGAATTATACTCAATTGCTGTCCAGTTCCAAATTCTAGGATTTCTTGACTGATATTTTGAGGCTTCAAATAATTATGAGAAGAGATTGTCCATCTTTCCCCCTTGGAGCAGGTGATGGAACCTAACTGCAGACTTTCCGATTATCAGGTCAATACCTTGAAGCACTAAGCCATTATTAGTGCACCTTCTCAGAGAGTAATGATAAGAGGATGATTCCAAAATGCACCAGCAGGTGGCTCTCTAGGACTAAGTTTGGGGAGGGACATGGCCCTATCTCAAATCTATAATAAACTCCCTACAGAGAACAAAACAAACAAAACCAAATCAAATTCAGGTCAACACATGTAAATTGTGCAGAGCAATTGCAAGACACACAAATAAATCTATACACACACACAGAAACAAGAACAGATTCGGTGCCTGGCAACCTCATCACTTGCTGGGCACTGGGCCATGACTAAGTTTTATTGCTTTCTCCTTTAAGGGTCAGGGGAGGGGAGAAGAGAAGAGGCTAAGAGTAGAAAAACCAGATACTATGTTTTTCCACTTATTTTGGGGTGGTCTATGGACATTTTCTAAACCTTCAGTATTTCTTTTAAATCTTGTTGTGTTGTGTACATATAACCTGTGGATGTCACAGTACCCCCTAAACCCATTCTTATACCTTCAGAAACTGAACGGACAGTCACCATAAGTCAGCATGGCAGTGACCATGAGTCAACACTAATTCAACAGCAGTGAGTATTCGTGAGTTATCACATAGCCACTCCAGATATTTATCTAACTTTTTTTTAGCATCTATTGAGTATCAAGCTCCCACAACTGAACAGAGGGTAGGTATAGATACAGAATGGTAAGTATCTTCCTTGCCCTTTTTCCATGGTTCATTCTTCCAACAAATATTTATGGTGTGGCTACTCCATGCAAGGCACTGCAGAGAAAAGATAGAGCACAGAGACAAGACACATAGCCTTTCTGGGAATTCCTGCTTGGAGGAGGAACTGGCCAGGGGCAAATGAACACATGAGTAAATATGAAACGAAAGCTGTGATAAGACTTGGAGCAAAGGGTCATCGTCGTCGTCAACTTCATAAGGACACATTAGCAAAACCCTCAAGCTAGGTTGACGTACAGGCTCAGTCGTTAGCAGGTGAAAATTATTCCACTGTTAGCTGCAAGCATGGCGGTTAAAATCCAGAGGCTTCTTGACAATTAGCTTAGTAATCAGTCTTGAAATCCTATGGAATGTTTGTGCTCTACACACGTGGAATCTCGATGGCAAACCAACAATAACCTAAATCTGAGTGAGAAACCGCGTGGGAGACCAGAAGGTGAGAAAGAGGTCTTTAGGGGGTAGAATCCTCATTGCAAGTTAAAGAAAAAGTACATGAGGAACTCTGTAGAAGCTTCTAGATTAAGATAGGCAAGGAAGAAAAGCTGGAAAATCTACTTCTGAAAATTAGCCAGTGGAAACCGGTGGATTACAACAAAATATTGCCCCGCGATAGGACTGAAAGATGAACCTTCTAGTAAACTTTCATTAAAATTAATAATAATAATAATAATAATAATAATAATAATAATAATAATGAAATGTAAAAAAAAGGATGAGAGTTCTGGTAAACTTTCATTAAAATTAATAATAATAAAGAAATGTAAAAAAAATGAGCCTTCCAGGATGGCCGGCGCTCCCCAGACCACACTGATAAATTCAAACACAGTGGACAACTGTGAGAGAGGCTCAGGACCCGTCAACGTCTCAGTCTATTAAACAGAGTCAGCAGGAGCTGGAGAAGAGGTGACCGCACACAGCGTATCTGCTGGACTAGGAGCTCGGGCGTGGAACCCATGTGTCCCCAGTCACGGGAAATCAGGCACAGATTCTAGAGCCAGGCCCTGAGGTGCGCAGCCTGGGTAAGGGGCGTCGAGGGGGTCCGACCCTCCAGGCTCACCTTGCAGGCGGTACAGCTGGCCGGTGCTATGCTGCCGGGTAATGTGCTGCCAATACGCGCTGCGGGGCAGGGGTACCATGGTGCTAAGGGAGGCGGCCCGCTCACTCATCTTCATCTGCAGCTGCGGGGAGAGAAGACAGAAGAGGTCAGCAATCCTGTGCCGAGAGAGACAAACGAGACAGGAGTTCCTAGAACCAGGGGCCAGCCAATCGGCAACTCAAAGAGCATTGTTGCCAGCAATCTTGCTACTGTCCTCCAGGTGACCTGGCCTGGTAGGACCCCTAAAGGACAGAGGAGAAGTGCCCTACGGGGTTCCCAAGGCTGCAGCCTTTACAGAAGCCAACTGCCACATCCGTCTCCCCTGGGGCAGTCAGTCGGCTGGAACCACCAATCTTTAGGTTAACACTTTAATGACTGTATCATTCAGGGTGAATTGAGGTGGTGATGGAGATGGAGAGCCAGTGTGTCTGCCTGGTGGGCAGTACCCATTCTTCAACTTTTAGCAGAGTTCGTGAGATTCCATCGAGAAATTTCTTCTCAATCACACTTAATACTGCAGCTCGGGTTGAACTCACCCCAATAATATCTTGTGAGTGGGCAGGCGACCCTACATGGCATTTTCCTTAAAGAAAGTTTGGATCTGGGCAAGTGATTGCAGCCCAATCAGACACAATCTAGGAGCATCCATGAGACCCGAGGAAGAACATCAACAGAGGCAGGTGAAGATGCTGTCTGCTTGCCCACTGATCTGCTATCCCCGGGGCGCAGCAGTATGTCTCGGCACACAGACACACAACAAAAAGGAGATCTGGGTGACAGAACTTTCTAGCGGGGCGGTTGAGAAGATAGGAGGTAGACTGGGGTCGATCTTGCAAGCGCAAAGAGTGAATTCCCAGACAGGCTGCAGAGGGAAGCAGCTGAGTGAACAATAGTGAGAGCTTGATAAACTCTTCTGAGCCCTGAGATCCAGCCACAATCCACAGGGGAGCCCAGAGCTTCTAATGCTACGGAGAAGTTACGTGTCTTCTGCAGAAGATGGTTTGAGCTTGGGCTTTCTGTCACTAGCATGAAAAATAAAAGAAAGTAAACCAACAAACTCTACTCAGGCAAAGGTCTTCTGGAGGGCGAGCTTTATTCCAGAAACTGGGGAAAGAGAAAGATGGGGCTTTTCCTAAAGGCAGCCAGCACTCTGCCTTGGGGAGACCACTGAAGTCCCTTGATGCCTGGGTCAAATCGAAAGTCTAGCAAACCCCAAGGAAGAACTGACTTTGCAAGTGACTTTCTCTCAGGGTGGGCAGGATAAAAGGAGAGTAGGCAGGCAGGAATGGCAGAATGGCCAGCTGAGGGATCCCCTCGGCCCTCTCACCCAAGTGCCTATCTTAGTCGCCATCATTATGGCATCTCCATAACACAAGAAGTGATTCTCCGCATTGTCTGAGTGCCTGCAGTTGCCTGAATATCAATAACCCACCAAGGTATTCTAAAAAAAAATGTGCTCACAGGTACATGAAGTTCTGTGCAAGATGTTGACCGGGGTATCATTTGCAGTCCTGAAAAAGCTAGAGGCAGCCTCAGATCACCCCCTTCCCTCCCCATTACCCCCAGGACCTGGTTCTGTGTGCACAGGGACACAAGGGATCATCCATCAGCGTTGATGGGCCAGAGTCACACCGGCTGCGAAGTGCACATCGTATACAGTCTCGTGAAGGGAAACGGCCAGTTTTGCAGCCCCTTCCTGTGATGGAATGTCATTTTAATTTCTCATATGAAAAGGGAGATGTTCGATAGCTGCTCATTTGGGCTGTGGAAAGTTCCGTGAACTGACAGCTACAACCCATTTAGTCCTTGCTTACCACAAAATTAACACACAAAACACATTGTCACAGAGTTTATCGTGATTTTTAGTGACCATAAGACAGAGTGGAGCTGCCCAGAGTGTTTCCAAAGCTGTAAAGCTTTACAGACGCAGAGTGCTTCACCTTTCGCCCTCGGAGTGGCTGGAGGACTGTAATCAGTGACTTTCCAGTTACCTTGGTGTGTGTCATCAAGAAAAAACAAACAAACAAACAAAAAAACAAAACCACACACACAAACAAAACCCAACAAGGGCTTTAGAGTAAATGACAGCCACATTGCAGGATTTTTGAGGCTACACGAAATGACAGTGGCTGTGAGCCTTCTGAAATTCAGACACGGCCCTCTGTCAGATCAGAGCAGGCGCTCCTCCAAACAGCACAGGGGCCTCACTCACGTAGTATAGTTCACTTACAGACCCCATACTGCAACGCTCATATTTGTATCAATAACTCTACTAATGCTGCCTCCCCCTGGGAAAGGAAATCTGGTGGCGTAATGTGTGATGGGTGGCACTGCTAACTGAAAGGCCTGTGGTTCGAATTCAACAGCTGGTCCAGGAGAGAAAGATGGACAATCTCCCTTAGAGATTGATGGCCCAGGAATCCTATGGGGGCTGCCGTGAATCATAATCAACTCAACGACAGTGATTTGGTGTTGGATTATTAGTGCTTAGACAGAAGGAAGTCTAGGATACCCTGGGAAGACAGAAAAGACAAAGAGAGGGAGGACAGATGGAGGGAAGAGGGGACTACAGTAATCGGGGAGGGCTCCTTGGAAGAGCTGGCACCTACACAAGTCGGCTGTCAACATTCTGCCCTTCTATCCCCTAGATTTTGGTATTTCTGTGTTCCTGGCACATACCTCAAATGAGCCACCATCTCTGCAAGCCCACAGGAGGGAGCTCTGCAGAATGCTGGAGTTTGACCACGTTCTTTGTAAGTTCTGGACTCTTTAGATGGCTGTATGCTTGCTTCACTGATGACTGTGGCACCTATGAGATGTCCTTGGGCCATGCCCACACCCACCAGAGGGGGCTTCATGGAGGAAGTGAAGGCTCTATGTATTATGTCATTACAAACGTTACAGTTCTAAAGCCGGCTTTGTTGTTGTTGTTGCTGGGGGCCATCACATCGATGCCAGTGCGTGATAACCCTGGACACAGTGTACAAGTGCCCCACAGGATCTCCCAGGCTATGTTGTTGTTATGTGCCATCGAGTTGCCTGTGTCTCATAGCGACCCTATGTACAACAGCCCTAAACTCTGCTCTGTCCTGTGCCAATCTCATCATCTCCGACACACCCATCCCTATTACCCCAGTCACCAAATCATTCCATCTCCTAGAGGGCCTTCCTCTCCTGCGCCTGCCCTCCTCCCTCCCAAGCATGATGTCTTTCTCCAAGGAACGGTCTCTCCTTACAAAATGACCAAAGTATGTCAGGCAAAGCCTCAGAATCCTTGCCTCCAAGGAGCAGCCCGGTTTAACCCTCTCCAGGATGAATCAGTTTGTTTTCTTCAGCTCTTTCTTGCCCAGAGCCAATAGGTGAGTTCCAACTGCCAAGCTTTCTGTTATCAGCCAAGCACTTAACCTAGAACTTGGAGAGAATTGCGTGGTTGCTTCACTGCTGTGTTCTCAGCTCTTAGAACAGCGCATGGTAAGAAGCTCTGTTGTGGCTGAGGCAGCACTGACTCCTAGCTGCGCCTTCAGCAGGTCTTCAAAAGCTGCAGATCACGTGGGAGGACACTGTTTACCCCTCTCCCTAGGAGCCACTGTTGTTAGAAAACAGATACTTTACAATTCTTTGTTGAAAGGAAGAATGAACCCACCCAACTATATGCTGGAGCAGGCACCTATCAGCCTACAAGAGCTGCTGGTTACACTGTCAGCAATTTAAGGAGACAGCTGGCGAAGTTGGCCATCATTAAAAATGAAATTAAGTCTCTTTATTAACGTTCACTTCCTTCTTCCTTTCATCCCTGTTAATAAGTAGATCCGTTGAGTAAAGGAAAAGTCAATATAGATGTTGGAAGAGTTCATTAGATGTCACGATTGATTAATTAATCACAGCAATGATGGCGGTGTTATTAAATTAAAAAACTTAAATTGTCAATTTAGAGCTAAGTATATTATACTAAAGATAAAGGTAATACATAATAAAAAAAAAATCACCATTCCTTAGTTATTGTAAGAGCACGTATGTTCCTGTGGTCATTCAGGTGCAGTCTGTCTGGTGCCCGAGTAAAAAGGGAGTTACAATGACACCCCAAAAACTAGGCGGTTCAAAGCTCCTGATGGAGAAAGAATGGACAATTTCCTCCTGTGCAATTTATAGCCTCTGAAAACCTGCTGGAGGGACATCTACGAGGTGGTTCCAAATCGAAGGAAATGAGTTTGAGTTTTGAATTTTCTGTTGGGTGGACACACTGTACAAGGCAGTACTTCTATTCATCCTTTTTTTTTTTTTTAATAGTTACCAAAGTGATGCATTTTATTTCGAACACTTTATATGTTTGAAAGTATCAGGACATCTTACATGATATTTTAAAACTCATTAATAATTACAATTGATAGATACACACTATTCAGTCACTAAAAATTATGATATAGAAGTAGTTCTAATTGGACGTTCACAACATATTGGTATATAAAACTAAAGCAGCTGTAGTACTAAAGATATATGATCCCGCTGCATAAATATTTACAGTGTCCATCTCTTTTTAACCTCAGATTCACTGAGTCAATGACAATGACCACGGTGAGACGGAGTAGTCACAGTAAAGGAATCATGAAGTGGCACAAATCTGGGATTGATTTACTCTCCCATGGATTGCTTTGACGTGAGAGGGTGATGGAGAAGCTATTAATAACAACACAGATAAATCCTGAAAGTGTGTCATTGCCAATAGAAATTATACAGCACAAGTATTTGGGGTAACATTTTTCAGATATTCAAAAACTGTTATCTAATTCAGCAGAGATGTCAGTAATGCCTTTACTAATAATGGCTTTTATGTAAAAGTAAGCCAAGTACTGACATATACACACATATATGTGTGTGTATGTGCATGTGTGTGTGTTTATAGATATATATGCCTATTACTCATCGGCACTCGTGAAAATATCAAACAACACACATCCCAGTAGTACTCATTCGCCCAACACAACGAGAGGTTGGATCTAGATAAAAGCATTTGGCAAAAATCAGCCAAAGACATAACTGGCATCATGAGGACTTGTAATAAAGACTCTTTCATCCTTCATACTACTTGCAAATTGTATGCACACATTTGTATGTCAGTAAACTTGAAAATGTTGTTGTTGGGCACCATGGAGTCAGAACCAACCCATGGCTGACCCTCCTGTGTTTTCAGAAGCAGTTACTCTCAAGGGAGGAAATTGCTATGCTGCTCTTGAAGAGCTGCTGCTGGCCTCGAACTATGTGCCTTCAGGATTGTAGTGCAGCTTCTTGTCACTAGGTCACCAAAGCTCACTAAAATTTACAAGTGTATATGTATTCTCTCTCTCTCTGTCTCTGTCTCTCTCTCTCTCTCTCTTTCTCCCCCTAGTGGTAAGGCGTGGAGCTGCTAACCTGAAGGCACACGGTTCAGACCCATCAGCTAATCAAAGGGAGACAGATGGATAATCTCTGCCCATGAACTTACTGCCTCTGAAAACCCGCTGGAGAGTTCAGATGTGGGCTGGTTCTATCTCAATGGCACATAACAACTATGCATGCACATACACACTTTTTTTCCCCTGGAGGAAACCGATTGCTAAACATTTGCTAACACATCAATGAATTCAACCCACAAGTACAAAGGAGAATTGGCTGTATGTGATCTGGGTTTCCAATTCGCACGACTCCTACCATCATTCCTTATTGCCTTGACATTTTCACTCAATCAATATGTTTGACCACTGGAGGCACTGGAGTTTGTGATTCTTATTCTAACTCAATTTTCACATTTTATAGACCAGGAAAGCAAGGACTGCAATGCTGGGTCCACTGACAAAGAGTTTGGTTAGTTTAGTTTAGTCCTAAACCCAGGCATTTAGACTTCCAGTTTGGAGTAGTAAAATAAGATATTAAAGAGAACACAAGCCGCTGTCTGAAAACTCTCATTTGGTCTCAGTTCCCTTTGCCTACAGCTTCTCCATTCCTTGGTTTCCCTTTCTTAATATCCGTCAGTGACTCCCAGCATTCTTAGGCTAACAAGGAAACTTGTTATAATGGGGTCCTCTGATTTTTCTATTCCTCTAGGCTTAGGCGTCATCTGGACCTAAGTCACTTTATTCAGCCCAGCCACTACACACCTCCCTACCTCACACCATTACAAAGTCCGCTTTAACACTCAATGCTCTGCTCACCTCACACCTGCTACAGGCCCACCTTCCCTGCAAGAAGGGGCTCAGGAACCACCTCCTCTAAGAGGCTTCTTCCCTCTTAGTGTCAGACACCATGCATCTTACAAACCTGTTCTTATTCCAGTCATGCCATTGTTTCGTGAGAGCCACCACCCTGCTGTCTCCTGTTACAACCATGGATTCCTAGAAAGCCGAGATTCTTTCATCTCTGTATCCCCAGCACCTAGCGTGGGCCTTTGGAGGCTTAATAAATGTGATGAGAAAGGGAAAGAAGAAAGGAAGGGAGGGAGAGAATGGAGGAAGGATGGGGAATCTAGCTTTAGCTAAGGCAATTGAAAGTCGCTTTCAGAAAGAAATTCTAATCAGCCCAGAAAATTAGAAGCTCAGTTAGCCCAAGGCTTGCTCGATGCCGCAGCTTTGGGCCCAGGTTCAATGAACGCGGCTGTGGCTGGCTCTAGGGGACTAGGTAATGAGACTGCCATGTGAGTGATGAGCAGAACTGGACACAGGAGAGACCTGTCTGGGTGTATACGCACGCGCATTAGGACGGCCGGCAGCAGGGAGTTCTGCTGGGCACAGTCATTCATTCACTCTGTTAGCTCATGGTCCCACGAGGGACTCAGACATGGCTTCGTGGAAGTCAAACACATGTCTCCTTCTGTTCAGATGGATACTGATAGAGGGGGAGAGATAAAAAATGTGGGGAACGCTCTTTCACCAAGGACCCGCCAACATGGGCCGCGTTCGCACCAAAACCGTGAAGAAGGCGGCCCGGGTCATCATTGAGAAATACTACACGCGCCTGGGTAATGACTTCCACACGAACAAGCGCGTGTGCGAGGAGATCGCCATTATTCCCAGCAAGAAACTCCGGAACAAGATAGCAGGCTACGTCACACAGCTGATGAAGCGGATTCAGAGAGGGCCTGTGAGGGGCATCTCCATTAAGCTGCAGGAGGAGGAGCGAGAAAGGAGAGATAATTATGTACCAGAGGTTTCAGCCCTGGATCAGGAGATCATTGAAGTAGATCCTGATACTAAGGAAATGCTGAAACTCTTGGACTTTGGCAGTCTGTCCAACCTCCAGGTCACTCAGCCCACAGTTGGGATGAATTTCAAAACACCACGTGGAGCCGTTTGAGTCTGTTTGCTGTGCTGTAATATTTTCAATAAATTTGGGCACACCAGCCTTGCCTTTGTTAAAAAAAATGTGGGGAACAAACCCCTCAACCTCTCAAGGCTGGGAGACTCCCGAAGACTACAACTCTGAGATGTTCTTCAGACCTGGAACCAGAATCAAGTCCCGATGTCAGCGTGTAGCTATATAGCAGACTTGCTCACAAAATCAAAGCCTATCCCTGAAGAAAGAATATGGCAGTTGCCCCACCAGCCCCAAGCTTGGCCACTTCCTGAGAAACTTGTTAATGCCTAAACTGGCCTGATAAGAGTCTGACCTGGATTAAAAATAGCTAAAACCTAACTTAATTAACACACCGAATTCTGAAAAGTACCATCTTAGTCCTCCTCAGGACCCCTATAAAAAGGAAACCCCCCAAATTGCCCACACGCCATGGGGATCCTGTCTGCATGCCATGCGGCTGGGTCACTTGGCGTCCCTCTCAGACCACACAATAAAGGCCTGTTCGTGTCTTGGGACCAATTCCTTTCTTTATTTCTCTCCCTCACACCCTCACACCCTCACACCCTCACACTCTTTCTTTATACCTTTTTATCTCCCCATCCCACACTGTGCTCCTTCAAAAAGGCATGAATTAGACCCAATGATCAACTAAGATGAAGGTGACCAGGAAGGGGACCAGGAAATGAGATTTGGGGAAATGAGGCAGAATGAGGCTGTTCACACTGTAACACATGTAATATATAATCAGTGTTCTGGAACAAGATGTGTAAGAACGAATAGAGAAGTTCTGGTATATTCACACAATGGAATACTATGCTGCATTGAAAAATAAGGAACCCACGCAATATTATTCAAAACGGTTGACCCTGGAGGACATTATGCTGAGTGAAATAATCTCAGTCACAAAAGGACAAATACTGCATAGTGCCACTGTTGTAAAATGGGACTGACATTGGGGCTGGGGAGAGCCTAAGAAAAGAAGTGATAAATAATGTATACTGCATTGAAACAGATGAGGGAGAGAACTATTTAAAAGGAATATAGGATTAGGTATTACTTTCATGACAAGATTACAGAAAAAGAAATGCATAGTAAAGTGGACTGTGGACTTGGGGGTTGGGATTGTATAACAATGAAAGAATTTCTTTTTTCTTTTCAAAGAGAAAAATGAACTGGGTGGAGGGGTAAGCAGGGAAGAAAATGTGCAACAGTGAATGAATGGGGGGAAATTAAATGGAAAGAAAATGCTGTAAAAGTATTTTTAAAAAGAAAAAAAAATTTTAAATAGAAACCTACACTGCTTTGAAAACTTGCCACCAGAAACACCACAAAATATTATTTAACAAAGACAAGAATGACAACATCACAATTCAAATGCCTCCTTGTTCTTCAAGACTTGAAATTTCACTTATAGAGTACGTATCTTTCTAACTCGACCTGGATGAGTCTGTCTCCCTCCTGCATCATGATAAAAAATTCTCAAGCAATCGGTCAGCCTATGTGATTGACTGAAGTGTGAAGTCCCCAAACCAAAGCTAGCTCAGGAGCAGAAGGCTTGTGCTCCAGTCCGGCTGCTGGCCCACATGAGCCTCACGGTGTAGGACACAACCTCCCCTCAGTTCAGTACTCACGTCCTATTTCTCAGGGCAAGTATCTTCCAAAGAAACAGATAACTCAACAGTAAACAAATACGGAAAAAGTACTCAAGGCACCATAAAGAGGAATGCAATTCTGATACAAATTACAGCAGGGGGGAATCCTGAAACATTCTGCTACGAGAAAGAAGTCAGGCATGAAAGATCATCTATTCCGTTTTTTAGATATGAGATGTGGAGAACAGACACAGTTATAGAGACCAGGGGAAGAGTAGCGGTTGCCAGTTCAAAGCTGGGAGGGATAAGGGGAGCAGGGGTGACGACTAGAAAGGATACAGTGCTTTGGGGGGGTGATGGGAAGTTTTTTGCTGTGACAGTTTTAAACTCTGTGACTAGATTAAGATAGTTGAACTGTACAGTTGAACTGAGTGTGTTCTGTGGAAAGAAAGAACTCTGACGGCCCAATGGAGAAGTGCTTGCTGCTGAAAGAAAGGTCGAGAGTTTGAATCTCCACCAGCTGTTCTGTATGAGAAAAGAGTTGCTCCTCGTCTTCACCCATGAAACTCACAGCTCAGAAATCTTACAGGGTAATCCCATTCTATTGTACAGGGCTGCTGTGAGTGCCAATTGATTCGATGAAGCCATACAACAACGATTGTTGTATGAGATATGAATAGTATCTAAACAAATTGCTACCATAAAGTAAACAGATAAGCATGTACTTGTTGTTGTTGTTGTTATGTGCCGTCCAGTCGCTTGTGACTCATAGTAACACTATATACAACAGCCCTAAAACCTGCTCTGTCCTGTGCCAATCACACTGTCTCCAATGAAAGCCAGTGGGTGGAAGGGTGGGCAGTCTCCTCCTGTGAAATGTACTGCCCCTGAAGACCTGCTGGAGGGCTAGCTAGGGGTCAGTTCTGACTCCCCAGGACACAACAACAAAAGGATGAAAGCCGGCGGGTCATAACTTCTGGTGACGATGCTTCTAGGGAGGTAACAGTTAAACCAGGCTGAGTGACAACTGGTTGAAGCATGGTCTTTTACCATCATCATCGTCATTGTCATCAACAGTCAGTTCTTTTGACTGTCAGAATGTTGAGGAAAATCCATCAACCCACTGGAGGCAGAGGAAAAGTTCTGTCAGTGACCACACAGTTTCTCGGTCAGGCGAGAAAAGCGACCGTCCCCTTCACCTGCCAACAACACTGCTGGCTTCTGTTTTCTTCCTCTGGTTCACTTTGGACTTTCTTCCTGTTGGAGCCCTGGTGGCCTCACACTGAGACCAGAGGAGCAGAGCAGAGCCAGGCCTTAGCTGCAGCTCAACACTGTACCCCATTGCCTTTACCTGGCCTCCAGCTGAGTTTGTGACTCAGCGCTGTGTTTTTGTGAAGTTGAACAGCACGACAGGATGTAATTGTTGACTGCTACAATCATGACTTCCATATGCTGTGCTTATGACATCAGCGCAGACCCATTCAGGAATCAGTGCAAACCGTCACAGTGGCTGACCTGCCAGAACTGCGAGACCCAGCGCCAGCTCCACATTCATCAGACTCTTCAACTTCCACTAGGCTGCTCCTTAAAGTAAAGCAAGAGAGGCCTCTGCCAATAGCAATATTTGCATATGCAAACCACCTCCGACTTTTCCTCTCATTAAACCTGGGTGTTGGTATGACTGAATGAGGACAGTTCTGATGGTGAGATGCATCCATGAATCAGAAGCCACGTTCACACCTGAGACCCTTCTAAAGTTCATGCAAGTCAGATAATACCTTCACTTAAGAAAATGTGTGTCGTATCCTATGCAATGAGTGTGTGATTTCACAAAGTGCACAACCTCCGGTGTGTTAGTTCCCTGTGTGCGTTGCTGTACTCACCATGTAGGTGTGCGTGCTATTCCCATGGGCGCACTATATGGGAAAACGTGGAGTATACCAACTCATTTTCTGGAGATGATGTCAGCGCAAAACATGGGCAACGTTAAGTCAGATGGTGCGATTCAGCTCAAGGGAGAAAAAGGAAAGCGATTCCAAATGAAATCAGCACCTGGGAGCCTGTTTGTCTGATCCTACTAAAATCTGAACGGTGTGCTGGCTCACAGGACCCCCTACCCCCCAATTTGGTTCTCTTAGCAGCCTCCTGCTTTTGCCCCACTGTTTGCCTACTCAGGCTGCCAGAGGGCAGGAAGGGGGAGAGGAATGCAAATTGAGAATGTGCTCTGTCTTCACTGACCTGAGTCAGTGGTTCTCCAGTCCAGCAAGGGTCAGGGTCACAGTTTGGTGCCACTGATCGGACCAGTACTCACAGGGAACCTATCAACAACAGGGCTGAACTTTGCCCTGCCCTGTACTACCCTCATGATCGGTCAAGTTCAAGTCCATTGTAGCAGTCACTGTGCCAGTCTATTCCCTAGAGGTGGATTGATTGATTGATTGATTGATTTATATTTTTAGATTTTAATGAAAGTTTATAAAGAACTTGGATTTCCATTCATTCAGTGTTGCACATTTTCCTCCCTGTCCCACCTCTCCCCAGGTTTGCTTTTTTCTTTGGAAATAAAGTTCTTTCATTGTTGCATTGGAGATGGATTTTATGCTTTCTCTGACCTTGTTTTTCCACGCATTTTGACTTCTTCTCAAGATGGGCCCCTCCTAAAATAGACCCTAGTTATTTATGATGACATTTCACCATCCTCAAAGGAACATACTGGTTGCATTTCCTCTAGGACAGATTTGTTCTTTCAACAGGACTCTTTGCCAACTGCACAATTCAAAGGTATCAATTCTTTTTCAGTCTTCTTATTCACTGTTTAGCTTTCACATACATGTTGTTGTTGTTATGTGCCGTCGAGTCGTTTTCGACTCATAGCGACCCTATGCACAACAGCCTTAAACCCTGCTCTATCCTGCGCCAACTGCACTGCCTCTGACACACCCATCCCGATTACCCCAGTCACCGAATCAATCCATCTCATAGAGGGTCATAGGAAGCAATTAAAAATACCTTGAGAATTAAAAATGGCTTGGATCAGGTGCACTTTAAATCTTTAAACTCACATTTTTGGTATTTAGCACTTTAAAGAGAGGGCCGGGTATATTCACACAATGGAATACTACGCCGCATTGAAAAACAAGGAACTCATGCAATATTAATCAAAATGGGTGACCCTGGAGGACATTATGCTGAGTGAAATATCTCAGTCACAAAGGGTCAAATACTGCATAGTGCCACTGTTGTAGAATGGGTCTGACATCAGGGTTGGGGTAAGACTGAGAAAAAACTGGATAAATTATGTATACTGTATTGAAACAGATGAGGGAAAAAACAGATTAGAGGCGATATATGATTGAGTATTATGGTTAGCACAGGAGTCCAAAATTAAGGTTGCATAGAGAAGTGTACTTGGTGCGGGGTGGGGGTGGGGGGAATTGTATACCAATGAATAAATTTTTTTTTCTTTTTCTTTTCAAAGAGAGGAGTGAACTGGTGGGGAGGGGTGGGCAGGGAGAAAAGTGCAGCAATGAATGAATGGAAATCCAAAATCTCTGTAAATGTTTATTAAAATAAATAAAAATAGAAAAGAAAAAAAAGAGAGAGGTCCTTGACTGCCAACTTGTCCATTATCAAACGGGCTTATAAATGCAGATTCCTGGCACCCTCCTAAGAATGAATCTGCTTTTGTAACAAGTTCTTAAAAGATTCTAGTGCTACTGATCCAGGGACCACACTTCGAAGGCCACTGCCCCAACGTGTTCATTGCTGTTGGGTACTCTCAAATTGATTCTGAATTATAAGTAATTATAAGTATAGTAAGTTCATGTGACAGAGTAGTTCAAACTGCCTCAAAGGTTTTCCTAGGCTATAATTTTTATGGGAGTAGATCACTCGGTCTTTACCTTGGGGAATTGCTGGGTGAGCAGCCCAATATTTAACTTTGCCACAGAGCTCCTACTTAGTCACATACCTTAGGGATATTACTCATGACTAGGAAATTTTTTAAACTAGAAAACGGAATGTAACTTTGAAGGAGAAAGATGTGGTTCTGCCCTGGATGGGCAATCTCCTCCCTTGCAATTAACTACCTCTAAAAATCCACCATGGGCCATGTGTTGGTGCCAAGTCAATGGTAAACAACAACAACAACAACTCTATGTTATAAGATACACAGAAGTCAGAACCATAGCACACAGCAAAAACAAGGATAACAATAATTAACGGTTACGCGTTCTCTTAAGATTCAGGCGGGAAAAGAGAAAATCTCTTCCTGCTTCCTAAACTGTGTTTTGATGTTCCTGATCCCTAACCCTAACCATTTCAAACTTCTCCACATGAAGTTTACTGAAAAATGAAAACCAGGGAAAGTTTTCTAAAACAAACTTAAAACATCTTTGAAATGAAGCACAAACATAATTCCAAGTTCTTAAACCAGAAGGAAGTACTTCAAATATACCATGAATAGTAAATATGCTTTGAATCAAGTCTTTCGAATATTAGATTAATTTCTACAAAATCCAGACCAAATGTCTCCCTTCAAAAAGAATGGGCTTAGACAATATATTT
The DNA here is from genome assembly GCF_000299155.1 of Elephantulus edwardii. Taxonomy (NCBI): domain Eukaryota; kingdom Metazoa; phylum Chordata; class Mammalia; order Macroscelidea; family Macroscelididae; genus Elephantulus; species Elephantulus edwardii. The sequence continues at coordinate 27,374,570 of NW_006399765.1, read as the reverse complement.
TAAAAGACTTTAAAAACAAAGCATGTGTTTATGATGCACAGAAATATATGACAAGTCTATGTAAGTGGAATTTATTAACCACCCTCTTAAAATTCTCCCAAATACATCTCCTGTGGTTTGGTGCCTGGCCATAACTTATTGAGATGACTACATTTCTAGTGTTCTTTGGGGCTCTTTCTGCTTGATGAAGCAGGCTCATTTAATCAATACACACTGCTTAAAATGCTAATTGCTACACTAAGTGGCAGGAACCAAACCCATAGGAGTGGAGATGCAAATGCTGTTGAACAGGTATTGTTTTCATTGTGGGGTGACCAGGGGCTTGGTGAGGCTTGGTAAGATAGCCTAAGGTGTATTAAGATCCACACTCTGGCTCTTCTCACCTTTCCCTCCACCTTCTGGGAGGTGCGTCCCCTTTTGTTACAGGAAGGATGATGAGTTAAAAGCATCTAGTCTTCTCCAAAGAGAAAGCTCAACCAACAAATCAATGCCTCAAAAAAGTGCACCATTGAGAAAGAAGTCCTCTTGGTAGCTCTATGCAGTAAAGAATGGTGAAAAGCCACGGATGGAAGGGCAGTGAGGAGACTGCCTGAATGGAAACGTCTGTCTTAGACACAATGTTGAGTGCTGCACGAGGCCACGAGTCTCACCTGTGGATTGAAACGTGTCTTAAGGACATCAAAGCTGTGTTCCCAAGCTGTGTGCTCTCTAACCCCTTCTCATCTTTTTTAACAACTTTGAGAGCAAACAGCTTTCTCTCCAGGGACCCAAGAGCCAGGCTCTCTGATTCTCTTTAGAACATCGTTCTCAAAGTGTGGTCCCTGCACTAACAACATTAGCATCCCCTGAGAACTTATTAAAACTGCAGACTCTCTCTGTCTCTCCTGCCAGACCTGCCAGGATTCTCGGTGGAGCCAGTGAACTGTGCTTCAAACATGCTGCTGCAGACAGAGCCGGGTTGGAGGCCGACCGGATCAGTCCTTCCCTTTCTCCCTTCCCGGAGCTCGGATTCCAGCCACACTGACCGTCAAATCCGAGGTGCCCTCTGTGTTCTGTCTTTCTGAGGCTCCTCATATTTGTTCTTCCTTTTAATTCCCAAAAAGCTCAAAAGCTCAGACAAATCAGCACCTTTAATCCTAACTATTCAGTTAGCATTAGTGAGTCCTTAAGCCTCCATTTCCATCTTTGCAAAACACACCTAGTAATGGTGTTGTTATGTGCCGTCAAGTCACTTTAGACTCATAGCAACCCTATGTACAACAGCCCGAAACCCTGCTCTGTCCTGTGCGAATCTTACTGTCTCCAACACACCCACCCTGATTACCCCAGTCACTGAATCAAACCACCTCATAGAGGGTCTTCCTCTCCTGCGCTGTCCCTCCACCCTCCCAAGCATGATGTCCTTCTCCAAGGACCAGTCAGTCCCTCCTTGCAACATGTCGAAAGTATGTCAGATGAAGCCTCAGAATCCTTATCTTCAAGGAGCAGCCTGGTTTAACCCTCTCTAGGGTGAACCTGTTTGTTTTCTTAGCGGTCCATTGTACGAATACTAACAATAATACAGTAATATGCAAAACCAATGAGCCCTGTTGGCACAGTGGGCTAAGCATTAACTTGGTAACCAAAAGGTTGACAGTTCAGATCTACCAGTCACTCCATAGGAGATAGACCCCACATGGAACATGTCACACTGTTTCATAGATTCTACTGGCACTGTGCTTGGTTTTCACATGGAGGATACTGGAGAGCAAGACAGCACCGTCATTTGAAAAAATACATATAAATGTATTTTATAGTAATAAAAAGACATATTTTTTTTTATTTTAGCAATACTACTTCTGAATTTGGCCCAGTTAGTAAATAAAATTAACAAATACATACAGACATTTGTACATGCATGTTTATTGTAGCAAAATATTAAATGCAAAAAGAATTTAAATTCTCATTAACATATTGAGTAAACTAATGGTGCTTTCATGCCCTGAAATATCACAGTTAATAATTAAAAAAAAAAAAATTACTACAAATCAGGAGTCAGGCCTGTGATCAAGGCCTGTGATTCACGATTCAATTTACAAGGATGGAAGTGAATTCAGATTAGCCTCACAGCGGATTCTGATGAAGTGAGGCTCAGGCTTACCTCTGCTCTCCACAGTCTTTCTTTTAATGAATTCTAAAAACAGTGGCCCCTTCCAATGCACTCTCCACTCCTCTGCTAGGTTCAAGGAATTCTTGCAATTGTTACTGAGAACTCACAGGAAGGCTGGAGCAAGGCATCGGTGGCCCTTAGCGATTGGTGGTGTCCCTGCTCTGTTTACTCACCAGTTTGAATGGGCAGTTCCAGTTGGAGCTGGATCTATGAATTTGAATGGCTGTGTGTGTATGTCTGTCTGTCTGTCTGTGCCTTGAGGCATTCTGGTGGTGCAGAGGTTAAGCACTAGGCTGTTAAGTGAAAAATGGTGATTAGAACCCATCAGCCCCTCTTCAAGAGAAAGATTAGACAGTCTGCTTCCATCAAGATTTGTAGCCTTAGAAATTCAGCGTCAACACTCTTGGTACCAGAGCCAGGAAATTAAAGGACGGATTGTATTGGGGAAATTAAAGGATGAATTACAGTGGGAAAGTCTGCTGTCAGAAACCTCTCCAAGCTACTGAGGAGCAACGATGTCAGTTGGAGACTAAGGTGTGCTTGATACAGGCCATGGTCTTTGTCATTACTTGCCATGCATCAGAGAGCTGGACAATGACTAGGGATGTGCTGGAGAAGAGTACTGAATATATCATGGTCTTCTAGGAGAACAAACAAGTTCGTCCTTGGGAGGGTGAAGCCAGGCTGCTCCTTGAAGGCAAGGATTCTGAAGCTCCATCTAACATACTTTGGACATGTCGCAAGGCGGGATCAGTCCTTGGAGAAGGATGTCATGCTTGGGAGGATGGAGGAGGAGGAAGACCCTCGATGAGATGGATTGATTCCACCACTGGGGTAATAGGAAATAAAGTCGGCAAGAGATAGAGCAGGGTTTAGGGCTGTTATACATAGGGTCGCTATGAGTCAGAAGCAACTCGACAGCACATAACAACAACAACATTTCTACTTCACTCTGTATGATTGCCGTCATTCAGAATCCACTTAACAGCAATGGGCTGGTTTGTGAATGGCCTCAACAAGATGGACTGACACAGTGACCACAGCAATGGGCTCGAGGATGTCAGGGATGGTGAAGTTCACACAGGGTAGGACAGGGTTCAGATCCATCCTTCATAGGGTCACTATGGATCATACCTGACTCAAGGGCACCTGAAAACAACATGTCTAAGCCATCCATGATACAACTACTTTTTAGACTTCTAAACAAGACAGCTGTCAGTTTCTTTTTGGTCATTTTTTGGTCACACACGTCAGTAGGTCAGCCTCTGCCCTGGTCCTCCTCAGCCTCATCCTACTTGGGCAAGTGTCAGAATGCTCTTTAGCTTTTAGAAAAATTCCCAGAAGTGTCCGACACTGCCACTAAGTCTCCTGCAAAGCTACTCAGCTCTTACTTTGAGAAGCCCAACATAACAAACTCACAGGTTTCTTGGTTCCTACTACTACCTGCACTACTCTGATGCCTCTGAATGGCATTGAATCACCTCCAGTGTTAGAGGCTCTGATTGCTAGGTCTAGCGGGTTCTCAGCGCAGGGACGCTCTGTCCAGCAGGCAATCTCCAAAGTCATAGAAGTTATTATAGAGTGACTTGTCTATTACTGAAGCATGGTTTGTGAGGGGGTTCTTCTTGATCATAGTAAGACCCCCTTTTACCCTCTCTGGGGTTGGTGCCTTAGTAATTCTACTTTTTTCATCCAGACAATGAACTTGGCAATCTTCTTATTAGGCTATAGTCACCTATTTTGCATATTAATCAACCAGTTACCATACGGCTTTAAAGCACCTTATTTGCATAATTTGCAAAGTAAACTGTCCACCCCTTTGCAAGACTGTGGCCTCACAAATCATCCCAGCACAATCTCAAACCGAGGGCAGAAAGGTCATCTATAAAGAGAACCTCATTGCACTGCAGGGCTCCGCAGTGCATATTTTAGGCTTTGACGCCATATGGTTTATATCACAACTGATCCACTCTGTCGCTGAAATGGGAAAGCAACCGTAGACAATATGTAAATGAATGTGGCTGTGTTTCAATAAAAGCTTTATTTAGAGAACAGTCATGGACTGGGTTTGGCTCCTGGGTGGTAGGTACCAATTGCTGATTTGGACATATCCCACCTGACTCTGAACTACACACCTTTGATAGTTACTGTTAAATGAGAAAACCAGGATGTAATTTAGATTCACATACTGTAATCATGATTTTGTAAACAAAGAGAAAATATGGAGAAAAATTCCATATACCTTGTGAATGTATATGTCTCTCTCTATATAGAGGGACAGACACCAGTTTATACAGCAATATGTGCATCCAGGAAAAGTATAAAGTATAAAAAAAGTACAGACGACCTTCTTAACAAGGTTTCAGAGTGGTTTCTGAAGGAAAAGGATGAGAATGGAGATACAAACAAGCACATGATGAAAAGAAAAACCCAACACAGATCAATAGAATACTTTTTTGCATTCAGTTAAATTTTGCACATGCATGTTTTTGCAAATATAAATTAGGTAGGATTAAAAACCCAGTCCCTTCTTTTCAAGGGGAGTTGAGAAAATGAAACTCCATCAAACAGCAGACTCTCAGCAGAGAGCTGGAGCTGCATGAGTCCCGCTCTCATTAGCCTTCAGCTAGCAGAAGCCCCTGACGGTTTCTGCTTACATCCCACCCGCTTAACAACCCGCCCTTCTCCGTGCCCCTTCCCTCAATTCTGCAGTCATCCTTTGCTTCGCTCATCCACTCATCTCATCATTTCACAGAAAAAGGCACACATTGTGCTGGGTGCTGGAAATGTTTAAAATGAAGGAAACAACGTCCCTCTGCACTCCTGCATGCTGTGTCCCAGGGTCAGGTCAATGCCCACTTTGTCATGGCGCCACCTGCCTCGCGATGACATTGCTTCATTAACAGCAGGGCATACTCTACTCCAAGCAGAGAGTTCCATCCAGAGAACCGAGGACAGTTCTTGAGTGAGCTCACATACTTCCGCCTGGAAGGATTCCTAATACACAGTAGGCACTTCACGGCTGAGTTTCTGAATGATTCCCTGGCAGGTTGATTGACTGACAAAACATGTGAATGAATCATTAATGTGAATGAAAAACGCTCTTATCTGCCTTCCCATTTTATCCTGAAACTGTACATCAATGATTGTAACAGCACAGGTATTCGTATTTAGTGGATTCCAGAGAGCGTGCCAAGAAATTGCTCGTCTGATCTCATGTGGCAAAGTTACCTGGTCTCACCTGGCAAGGTGCACACTAACATGCTGCTCTTATAGTTAGTTGCCACTAAGTTGGCTATCAGCTAACTCATGGATAGTCCCCAAATAATAGAACAAAACAATACCTCACCCAGCACCATCCACGTGCTTACTGACGGGCCCGATGACTGTGACCTATGATGTGTTCACGGTCTGATGCTTGGAAGTTGTTTCGCTTTGGAAGTGTCACCAAAACCTTTTCAATATCATGTCAGCATAAAAACCTTCACTGACAGGTAGATGACGGCTGCTCAGGAGATGCATTGGCTGGGATTCAACTTGAGTGGCCTGCATCAAAGGTGAGGATTCTGATGGCGAACCACCACAGTCCTCGTGTGTGAACATTATTGTTAAGTTAGTTCTGTCAAGTCAGTTCTGACTCATTGTGACCTTGTATGCAACAGAATGAGATGCTGACTTGTCCTCAACCAACCTGAAGATCATTGCTCACCTTGAAACCATAGTTTCAGTCCCGGTGCCTATCAGCACTCTGGGTGTTTTTCTCTTTTCACTCATCTTCTATCATATCAAATAGGATGTGTTGCTCGAGAACGGGAAACTCCTGATCACACATCCAGTGTTAAGTGAGATGAGGCCTCATCGGCCTCACACCGAGAAACATTCTGGCTGAACTGGTTCTAAAATGTGTTCATTTTCCTCGCAGTCCTTGTCATGCTCACTCTTATTTGCTAACAACACAATCTGAATGCATCAATTCTTGTCTTTTTTATTGTCTAATTACATTTCATGCCTATGACACGACTGAAAATATCATGACCTGGGTCATCATCAAAGGAACACAACCCTCCCTGTATAATGTTGACAGAAATTAAGAACTTCCCAAGGTCATGGAGCTGGTGAAGTTTCTCCGCTGTCCTCTTATTCCTGAGTGCAAGTTCATAAAACATAACCCTGTGCATTTCTCATAGAAGTTATCAAAGATATTACAAAGACCTTGAAGGATGGGGTCATACCTTTTCTGTTCATAGTGATAAAAGACACTTGAGATTTCTTTTCAAAGCTTAAAGAAATGGCAATTTGTCAAATATCTATGCTTCAAAACCACAGAAGTGCCTCCACCGTCTTAAACTATAAGGCATTATAGCGACTTTACTAAATATGCAGCCCTCTGGTTTTCTAATAACTCATTCTCCTAAGCTACCTCTTCCTGATTCCCAGCTCTGCCATAAATTTGGCACAAACCACCCAAAAGACCGTCTTTTCCACCCAGTTCTTCTCCTTTTTTTCCCCGACATAAGCAAGAAACATGATGGTTATTCCGATCATCAAAATGCTATTGAGGAGACAGATGGCAGAAGCTTCCTTCTGCTCCCACGTGGAAGAAAGTACAGGTTCTGTCAAGATGTAACAGCCTGTTTGTTTGTTGTTGTTTTTTTAAAAAAATATATTCATTTTAATGAGAATTTACAGAGACTTTGGATTTCCATTCATTCATTGTTGCACTTTCCTCCTTCCCCAGTACACTCTTCTCTTTAAAAAGTAAAAGAAAAATTCTTTCACTGTTCTACAATCCCTCCCCCAGGTCCACTCCACTATGAAGCCTTCATTCTGGACTCCTGTCATGACAATAACACTTAATCACATATCTCTTTGAAACAGTTCTCTCCCTCATGTGTTTCAATGCAGTATACATTATTTATCCCATCTTTCTCAGTCTTCCCTCAACCCCTATATCAGTCCTGTTTTACAACAGTCAGCCTGTTTTAAACTTATGAAGATAAGAGTAAATTTCTTATCAGCCATAAAGAAAATTAATAAATCTATCCAACAAAATAAAGATGAAAAAGAAAATAAGTTAGAATCAAATCAACAACAATGAAGGATATGAGAAGAACAGTCTACAAAGAAAAAGAACTCTGTACAGAAAATTGTGGAACAGAATTTTCAACAAGTGTAACAAATGAACTAGTAATACAACACACACTCAAAATGTATAAGCGCTGCCAGTAAATTCATTCTTTTTTTTTAGTAAATTCATTCTTACTGATAATAAAATCAAATGTGTATTGTTTAAATGCACCAGTCAACAGGATGGGTAGTGGGAGGGTAAAAGAGACAGAATAGCAGAGTAACAGCTACAACAACAATAAAACATGACCCATTAATACATTGTCTACAAGAGACATAACACAAAGATGTGCATAGGTTAAAAAAACAAAGAATTTTAAAAAACCAAAACACCAAACTGTATCAATCTAAGAGTAAGCTAAATAGAGAGTGGCAATTACACTGTCTAATAAAATATATTTTCCAGAAAAATCTATTATAAGACACAAAGGAAGACATTATATAATGATTAAGAGGTCAACCAATCAAAAATGCATGATCATAGGGCGGGGGGGAATCTATGTACCCCTGAAGAGTTCCAAAGCATGAACAAACTATCAGAAAGATGAAAAGATGGGCAGTTCTCTAGTAATAGATGTTGTTGTTATGTATTATCAAGTTAGAATGTACTCACAGCTAACCCTTCACAGGGTTTCAGAGGGAACAAATGGCACAGGAAGAGACTGCCCATCTTTTTCCACCACCAAGCATCTGGTAGATTTGAACCATGTGACTTTGTGTTGATAGTGCAACTCCTTACCATAAAGCCACCAGACCTCTATAATAGAAGTAGACTTTAATATAGCATTTTTGATGGTGGATAGAACAACTAGAAAGACATTCAACAAATGTACAGAAGATTCCAATAACACAACCAACTAACTTTTCCTCAGAGTGAACGTCTCACCAAATAGAAGCAAGGACCCACTCTTCGGCAGTGCACATGGATTATTTAATGGAATGGACTGTATTTCAGGTCACAATGCCATTCTCAAGAAATCGACAAACATTGAGACAGGGCAAAACACCTTCTCTGATAATCATACTACAAATCTAAAAATCAATACGACAAAGAAGAAAAAATTGGTTGCATGGAAATTGAACAGCTGCTTTATTTAAAACTATCAGGTAATAAAAGAAACTTTAAAATGCTTATGGTAAGATGAGAATGAAAATACAGCATGCCAAAACCATTAGAAACAACAAAAGCAACACACAGGGGATAGTTATAACGAGAAACACACACATCAGAATAGGAGAGAGAAAGCGAAAAATCAATACCCTCACCCTACAACTTGAATAAACAGAAAAGGAGCATCCAAAAAGCACATACTGTTCAGAAGAAAAGAAAAAGATCAAAGCATAAATAAGTGAAACAGAAAAGAAAGCCAGATAAAGAAGGCACACTAGAGGAGAGGAGTAATGAGTCAAGAAACCACTGACAAGGATGCAAAGAGCTAAAAGAAGAAGTGAGAAGTGACATTACAACAGAAGTAAGTGAAAGAAAAGGGATCATAACAGAATACTATGAAGTGTTGGACTCTAAAAAATTTGCAGAGCTGGCCGGGGCAGGGTGGGGGTGGGGATGGAACGAACTAATTTTCAGAAATAGGAACGGCTGAAACTAGCACAGAGCAGAAACCATCAACAGATGGATAAAAAGAAAAGAAATGGGAGATGTCGTTTATAAAAAGACATTACTAACAGTGGGAACAAAACCTATAGGCACAGTGGTAAGAAGAGCATCGACAGGGAACAGTTCTGGCAATGACATTTCTGGTAAGGTTCTAATCTAGAAAACCTATGGAAAATGTCAACACTTACACAGGAAAAATTCAATCAGCCAAATGGGAAAAATGCTTGAGCAGTTATTTTTCCAGAGAGTAACAACTATGCTCTTGCTCGTTAGCCATTAGAAAGAAAAAATAAAAATTGAATGAGGTACCATCCGACCTTTTCAAAAATACTACTAATCAATCAAACAAGCAAAAAACTCAGGAAACACAAATGTTAGGCAGGTGGTGGTTTGTGAGATTGGAACTCTTATACATGGATTAAAAATGGTACAACCATTACGGAAAATGTTATGGTGTGTGTATATGCAGAAAGCTAGAAATAGAAAAACTGTATGATCCAGCAATCTCACTTCTAGGTATATATCCCAGAGATGTAAGAGCAGTGACAGAAAGCAGTAAGGGCACATCTATGCTCATTGCAGCATTGTTCACAATACCAAAAAGACCAAGTGTCCATCAACAAATGACTAGGCAAACAAAACAGACCATATAAATAAAATGGAATATTTTTAAATGGAATACATAAAATGCAATCACAAAGAATAAAGGTAAGTTTGAGAATTGTCTTATAATCTGAATGAATCTAGAGAAATGTCTTTCATCCATTACCACGTATAAAATGGATTGACAATAATAACTGGGGTAATGACAGTGGGTGCGTCAGAGTCAGTGAGACTGGCTCAGGACAGGGCAGGGTTCAGAGCTATTGTCCAGAGGGTCGCTAGGAGTTGCAGGTGACTCAGAAGCACATAACAACAACAACGACAAGAACCATCTAGTTGGAACAGACTCTGTCCTGACTCTAGAAGGTCTTCAGAGGCTGGAAACGGCACAGGAGGAGACCACTCATACTTCTCCTGTTGAGTTGCTGGTGGATTTGAACCACCAGCGAGGAAGTGCTTTGGGGTTTAGCAGTGAAACTTCCCTAGTGCTAGACACAGCGAATGAAGACATCAGTCACAAAAAGACAAATAGTATATGCTACCACTTTCATAAAAAGTTAAGAATAGCTTACACAAAGAAAACAACATTCTTCAATGATTATCAGGAACAGGTTGAGATGGAAGGAGCACTTGCTAGATAGTAGATATGTTAATTCTGGTGACAGGAAGTACAGTCCCATACCGAGGAAGCCATGTGACCAAGGCAGATAATGGTGCTGACATGGAAGAAAGAACAAAGTTCGACTAAGATAAATGCTATGCAATTCTGGAAATCAGGAATAATAATCAAAACCTTTAAGTATATTATACACTCACAAGTCACTAAAGGACATGGTTACATTTCAAAGACCAATGTTGCTGCACAAAAAAATCCAATGATGACCACATCGGATCACAAAGTGGAGGAAGACTTTCATGACCGGTTAACTGCCAAATTATCATTACATAACCACTGTATTACATCAAGACATAACTGCCAAGCCACTGAGAAGCCTTGTCCAGCCAAGTTAACACGTAATCATCTCAGTGAATGATTCTCTTGCCTCGTACCTCAGTGATCGCTACCGTTAGTATGTCTTGAATGTGCAAAAGTGTTGAAGAATAGATTTTTTTTAATTATTTTACGCATGAAATGTCAGAGAATAAGATATTCAATATATCACAAGTAGGTATATAGGAGTGGGATTGTGTATAGAGTACGTGTAGGTACCTGAACAGGTGAAGTTGTGGGCATCTGTGTGTGCAAATTTAGATGTACTGCATATATATTTACATATATCATTATATCTATCATCTATCTATCTATCATCTATATCTATTATATCTATCATCTAGGGAACATCTAGACCCATTGGCATAATTAGCTGATGAGGATAATGTTCTGTAGACGACATTGGTGAGTAGTGTCTGGGGTTATGAAAGCTTAGGAGCAGTCCTCTAAGACAACTTGTGCTATGTAGAGCAAAAGAGAGTGAACACAACCCAAGCCTCGCAGATCCAAAGGAATCACAGCCTCCTCTAGGCTGAAACAGGAGCTACGCAGTGCCTGGCTGCCATTACCAACCACCCTGAAGAGGAACACAATGGAAGTTCTCGGTTAGAATGAGAGAAATGTAGAACAAAACACCCAGTGATGAAGATATCAGACGTGGACCAATGGAGAATACAGAACCCTCTCAGCCTGTCATCTCAAGACCCTTTATTAACTGGAATCGAAGCCACTTTCGGAGGTCACCTTCCAGCCAAAGAACAAATAGCACCCATGAGGAATGCACTGCCTAGAACAATCAATGATAGGAGGCCAAAGGGGCAACAGGTGCCCAGAAGCAACAATGGGAAGGGGGGATGCTGCGGGGATAGAAACAGGCGGGAATGGGGGTAGTGCTGACATTTTGTGGGCACATAGCCAATGCCAGGGAGGAATCTGGGCATCAACTCCTGAACGAGGAACCAATCCGCCAAGTAAATTTTCACCTAAAACACAATTCAATGTTCAAAAAGGGAATAAAGGTCTTAAAGATCTCAGAGAATGGGAAGGAGCTAGGAAGCCAATAGAATGAACGGCAGGGTGGTGGGGTTTGGAGTTTTCTGCCATTTAAATACTGTAAAAGTTTAAAGAAGTGGGTAGGAAAGAAAGACTGCTTTCCTGTGACAGAAACCCAGCCTAGAAGCACTGCTTGGCTGGTGGAACTCTGGTGAGAACAATGCCTCCACTGTTGCTCGCAGCGTTGACAAACCAGACTCGAGTGAAATCAACCGTTTGGGGTCAAGTATCCAAACGAGGAATTCTGCTGATCACCAGATGCACTCAAACAGTTCTTTTCACGGGGGATGAGAGCGATTTGCATCCATTTACTCAGAGCCATCTGAATTCTCAGGCACGAGCATAAAACAAAATCTCTGTCCCCTTTGCTTCTGGAAACTTCTCTCTGGCTCCTTTCCAAGGCATTCCCTCCCCATGTCATAGATAGCCTCGAGTTCATCAAGGTGTCCAGAGGCTGACTTGCTTGGACTTGGGCCTTCAAGTGGGTTGGGTTTGGAATTCTGGCTTCTGTTTTCTATTTCTCTGTGCTCATATGATCATTTATTCTATCCTTAACTCATCCATTTAATAAACATTTTTAAGCCCTTGTGTTAAATGAGGAGCTTACTGGAGGGAGAAGAATGTGTTTTAGTCTCTGCTTCACAGAGGTTTCCACCTCTAATGGAGTGACACTTGATTTGGAGGTCGGCTTTTTAAACTAACACATAAGGCCAACATCAGATTGACTCCTTAGACGTGATGTTTACACTGACGATATAAGGCATGCCAGGAATGAGACCCCATAAAAGAAGGGATGGAACCAGCTGAGTAACGGGGTTATCCATGTTTCCTGACTCGTGCTAGCTGTGAGCCCAAGCCTTACCCCGTGGAATGGTGGGCACTGCATGCATGTGTTGTACTAACACCTCATAACTGATTAAAAATGACAATAAACTTACTCCACTCATCTTACATCCTCCCTGCCATCTCTAACTCTAGCCTTGTTGCCAATACTGACTGTTGCCCATTACGGTCAAGGTGACACATCCAGGATTCTCTGCCATCCCGAGAACATCTACAAACAAGAAGGACGTAATGTCCCAGACTGCTATTTTGCCACCAGCAGGCTTTTGGCTTGCCACCAGCTTAAGAGTCCCAGTCTTGAACATATTATTAGACTTTATGTAAATATGAGATTTATAGACAAAGCTATAACCTATCAGCGACATTCATTTCATTTCTTTTGCTTTTAAGGCATAGCCTTGAGCAAAACAACCATGACACAGTTCCAGGAGCTTATAGCTCTGGGAGGAATTTTATAAGGCAGGGCAGGATTTAATAATCATATGAAAGGAATTCTTAAAATACACGGTTGCACATTACAAAGTATTTGTGCAGCATAAGATACTGAAAATGAAGTGCTTCGTAATGATATTTGTTTCCTGACACAAAGGAACAAATAAATAGCTGATTTTAAGAAGAAATATGAATTTTATCTACGTCTATGCTGTTTGAATCCATGGTTTTGTCTATTTGAAATGTCTGTTATACTAAATGGGTTAATGTGGCTTCTTTGACTATCGAAAGAATTCACGACAAATGCTTTGTGACTTAGCCAATCTCACTTTTGCTAAGAGCAGCATACGAAGTGATGGTGGTTCTGTGGTAGAAGTCCTGCCTTTCACACGGGAGAACCAGGTTTGAGGCTTGGCCAGTCTAACTCATGTCCAACCACCACTTTCATGAAGGGAGACTTATGTGCTCCAAGGACAATGAATGGTTGTAGTGATGATTCCAGACTAAGACAGAGCAGGGAGAAAGAGCTGGGGTCTACTTCCAAGGGTCCAACATCCAACCAGCCACTGCATCCAATATGCAGCCAATCACAAGAATGCGGAATCATGGGGAGAGACGAGATTTACGGAGTTGGAACTCACTCAATGCTGACCTTCCAGCAGGTTCGCAGCGACAGTAAATCACACAGGAGGAGGTTGCCCATCCTTCTCTCACAGAGCAGTTGGAGAGTTCAGACTGCATCACTTTGGTATTGCAGTGCAGCTTCTTACCGCTAGGCCTCCTGAGCTCACGTTATTGTTGTTGTGGTTGTGTACCATCTAGCTGGAACCGACCCATAGCTGACCCTCCAGTGGGTCTTCAGAGGCAGTTAATCGCACAGGAGAAGACTACCCAGCCTTCTCCTGGTGGACTCGAACGGTGTGAATTCGGGATTACAGCACAGCGTCTTACCACCAGAGCTCCCTGAGGCCAAGTGTTCTACTACACATGAGGCACCCATGAGTTTAACAGCAGATTAACAACAGAGAATGTGGCATGGGGTAAATGTGTGGGCTCTGGAGCCAGGAACCCTCTGTCTTTGGCTTCATTAATTTCTAAATGTGTCCCCAAACTTCAAACTCTTTGGTATAAAATGGGTGATAGTAGTAATGAAAAAGAGAGCACGTCGGAGAGTAATTGTTAATCCGGATAACAGTTGTGGATTGCTGTAGCAGCTGGTACACTATCGCTTCCTAATGAAGGAAAACTAGTTACATCAGCAGAATTAGCCATCTCTTGACCCAGCTCACAACACCGCCTTGAGTATACTCTTACTTCTTGGCAGAGATACACATTTTTAGCACCTGAGAACTGCCAGGGCGAGCTTTTAAGTGCCACTGTGTATTTTGAAAATCCATTCTCTTTTCTCATGTGTCTCAAGCATGAGACACCTCCCCTTTTCCTCCACCACTGCATTTCAGTTTGCCATGTGCAACTACTGCTTCTGCTACTACACAGCTAACTGCACAGCCCTAGCTCTGGTGGCTTCATGGCAAGGAATCTCACTGCCAACCCAAAGGTACCACGTTCAAATCCACCAGTTGCTCCACAGGAGAAAGATGGGGCAATCTTCATGCAATTAACTGCCTCTGAAAACCCACTGGACAATCAGCTACAAGTCAGTTCTGACCCAATGGTCCACAACAACACCAGTTTTTTAAAAAAATTCAAAAGCAGAAACAACTACAAAGCAATTCAGTGAAGTGTTGTGTGAAGGCAGGATTAGGCAGAACTGTCTTACTTTTCTGAACCTCACAAGTTTTCATTTGTGACAACACTCACCACTTTTCCACTGCACTTGGATTGACAGGAAATACTTGAATTTCCCTTTCTCCATCTCTGCCTATGTAGGTTCCGGGTTTTGCAGGTCATAAAATTCCTTTCCTTGATCCTTGAACCACAGTTTACTCCCAGAGACAAGAAATACGAACAAGGTCATTGGTGTCCTGCCGAAAGTTGACTTTCCCCACGTACAAATGCGCTCATATCCCACCCTATGCTTATTGTTTTACCTCTTCCTTAATAATTTTCTTCGCATGCTCTTGACATTTCTCTCTATACAACAGTCCCAACAAAAACAGATGGATTAAAACAAAACAATCCATCTCTTTTTGTTGTTAGATGCCAAGGAGTCCTCTGCTACTCACAATGATGCCATCCCCAATAGAATGAAATGCCAAGCCGTCCTCACAGCCTGTGTGGTGCTGGTGTCCACTGTAGCAGGCACTATATTAACCCATCTCCTTGAGGGGCCCTTTCACCCCTTCACCGACCACCTTCTTTACCAAGGAGGACATCATCCTGCAAGAACTCTTGACAGCATGTCACAAGTGACTTTTTAGTGGACACCTGAGCTCTCCTCAGTCATTTCTGTCATTATAAACAAGGTCCATACGGTGGGGGAACATCATGTTCTCCGAGGATATTTCTGGAGCACCTGCTACTGAGAGTCAGTGGGAATAGGACACAGGAAGTAGCTGTTAAAAGGTCCAAGTAAGAATAAAAGGGCCACTCCTGCCACAAACATCTGTGCAAACCTCAACTTTTCCTCTGCTCCATATATCATTACAGTCAATTCCTAGAAGCAATATCGCCTGTGAGGGAGATTTGTGCATTGAAATTTGATAAATAAAGATAAATTGATGCTGGTAAATTAAATGTATAGAACTACACAGAATTAACTTACTCTGTTGTTGGGGATTATAAATCATAACTTCTTATTTAAATTTCAGTCTTTTTGAAAGATGCAAAGGTTTTTCAATTTTTCAGAACTGTTTTATGTTCTCTGTAAGAACTACTACAGTGCTTCCAGGGGGTTCTTATGAAAGTTTTAGATGATAATATGCATTTTATTTAACTTGACTCATGGTTGCCAAGTCAGAATTGATGCACAGCTGACCCACTGGTGGTTTCCACGGCTGTAAATCGCACAGGAGGAGACTGCCTATGTGTCTCTCAAGGAGCTGCCGGTGGATTCCAACTGCCAGATGGGTGTAGCCTTTGATTTAATAGCTAATCTCCCTACCAAGTAGGTCATCAGAGTCCCAACACCACCAGAGTTCTGAGTGAGATAACACAAGGACATTGAAAAGATTTGATTTGTAGAAGGGAGATCTATCTATCTATCTATCTATCTATCTATCTATCTATCTATCCATCTATCATCTATTTACAAGTAGTACATATAAAATCCTTCACGAGTCTCCCTCCACTCTGGAAGTCGGCTGGCTAACTGGTGGGATGGTTGGCATCTCGATGGCAGCTCCTCTTGGTGGAAGTCAGGTGAGGGAAATTTCTGGGGTCCTTTTCGTTGTGTGTTACTTTTCTATTTTTGCCCTTTAAAAGTGGGTGGGTGGACCTGAGCCTTGGAGTAAGAGTAAGTAAGGGTAGAGACTGCCCTGGGGCCTGCCTTTAACTGTGTTTGGTGAAACATTCTTCTAGGTTGTATAACCCTGGTGTGTCCACTTTCTACAGTGGTAACTCATGGTTGCCGTGAAGCTGAACACTGTGACACTGATGTGTCAAATGTGAGAATGGTTACCCATGGTGGACAGTGTTTGATGGAGCTCCCCTATTAAAATAATCTTGGAAGCAGGAATTGCATCCACTTTCATAAATAACTTGCCTCTGGAAACCCTATGAACCTGGAGAATGGACGAAAGTTATACAAGTGTCCAGGTCTTTCTCTCATAGGGTCGCTATGAGTCGCCTACGACTCAACTGCACTTAACAACAACATAACAACAAGGGAAACCAAACAAGCAGAGACTATACACTGGATGGAAGTGAGAGTAAAGATGGATTCAGGCTGAGGGTAGGGGTATGGGTCAGATGTGAGCAAAGTACGAGAAGCGTATTTATACAGATACAGCCCATCCTGCAAATGTCTGTTTGAATGTCTCAATAGTAATGAACTTGATCCTACCGTACTGAAGAGCAAAGGTGTCATTCTGGAGACTAAGGTGCATCTGATAAAGGCTATAGTCTTTGCAATCACTTGTTATGTGTCAGAGAGTTGGACAATGACTAAGGAGCATAGAAGGAGAATTGAAGCCTTGGAACTGTGGTGCTGGAGAAGAGTATTGAATGTGCCATGGACTGCCAAGAAAATAAACAGATTCATCCTAAAGCAGGTTAAACCAAGCTGCTCCTTGGAGGAAAGGATTCTGAAGCTTCGTCTGACATACTTTGGACATGTTGTAAGGAGGGAGAGGTCCTTGGAGAGGGACATCATGCTTGGGAGGGTGGAGGGACGGTGCAGAAGGGGAAGACCCTCTATGAGGTGGATTGATTCAGTAACTGGGGTAACTTATATGGGTGTGTCAGAGGCAGTGTGATTGGCACAGGATAGAACAGGGTTTAGGGCTGTTGTACATAGTGTCACTATGAGTCGCAAGCAACTCAACGACACATAACAACAACAACAACATATTGAAAAGGGGGTGCCCTTGAGTAGAGAGTTTCACTGCTAACTTGAAGGGGGCACCTCTCTGGGAGTTCAAATACACCGGAAGTTCCAGGAGATAAAGGCGAGCAGATTTCTCCTGAAATCCTGCTGGAGAGGCAGTTTTGATTCAATGCCAACTCTGTAGGAATGAGTTTAAGTTTGATATTGAAAAAAGACTGGGTAGCTTATTGCTCTTAAAATGGGGCTGTACATAAATTAATTTAGTTGCAAGAATCATAGATTGGATTCCAGAAATTCATTAGCCAAGAGTAGTTTGTAAAATTAGATTTGGAAGAAGATCAATCAATTAATTGAACAACCAACCAAAAAAGTGAAGGTTAAGGATGGAATGCAAATTCCCTTCAAACTCAAAAGCAGTAGACCACAGAGTATGGAGGAGGCACCAACCTGGGCCCTGAAGGTCCCCTTAGTCCCACCCTTTGTCCCCAAAGGCCATCTGAACTGCCATCAATCACCCTGAGGCTCTGGGCTTGGAGGAAATTCTAAAAATGATAAGCTCAGTCCCTGAACGAGGAACATCCCACACACTGCCACTCCTTGTTCCAAAATTAGACTTTGTCAGAGACACTGATCTCCAGGGTGGCAAAAAATAGCTGACGGCTCCAGGGAACACCGGAGCTGTCCCGGCAGCAGCGCCTACCAGCTCGCCAGCAGCTGCGGGTGAACTCCTGCCTCCCTGTCTCAGTCACTGCTGGCTTTTCCCTACTCCCCCAGCACCTTCGGGCTCTCCTGTAGAGGAAAAAGTCATTACATATCAGAAGTAAAAGCTACAGAGGAAGAATAAGAAGTATAAGAAACAAGATTGCTACCTGGTGCCCACAGGACTGAAGGAACCCGAGATTTCTTTTCCTGGTGATTATTTAAGTATCATGTAAGAGGGTGGGTGTTTCTGAAAAGTACTCTGGCATTCAGAGTAGTAAGAAATTACCAAGAAAGCTCCCAGTGGAGCCCTGACAGGGGGCTTTAGCTCTTAAATCTTTCCAGGAATTGAGGCGTATGGCCAGAGACAGTTTCAAGTACACACCATGGAACTGGTTGGGCCTCACTGCATCCCTGTGGAACAGCAGAACAGCCCAGGTTTCCAGGCTGGGACGTTCCCGAAGCAGACAGCACATCTTTCTTGCAAAGAACAGCTGGGAGCGTCAAAGGGCACACCCTTCTGTCAGTAGCCAAATTGTTAACCACTGTACCCACCACAAGATAAAAGCACTGGGGAATGAATTTAGAGTAGTAAGCCTACAGCTGCAGGCCAATCATTTCTTATCTTTTCTTATCTACAAGGTTGATAACTACTTCCAGGTCAGAGGTCATAGATAAATACTCTTCCTGGCTACTGGTGTCCCCTAGTTCATAAGAGGACATGTATGATTCATATATTTTTTTAATGAAGAAGTGAATGACAGCAAATCAATGAGTCTATGTCAAAGCCTTATTGCTATGATCACAATCAAAGCAAATAGTATTCTGTTAGGGAGCTCTGGTGGCCTAATGGTAAGAAGTGGTGTGGCCAACCCCAGGGCACGTGGTTCGAAACCCCATCTGCTCCTCGGGAGGGATCTCTTCCCACTGACTGAAGCCTTAGAAAATCTGCAAGAAGCTCAGTTATGAGTCAGTTTTCCTTCAACAGCAGACAACAGAATTATTCTATTAGCAAAAAACTCACCGGAGTTTATAGTTAAGCTATTAGGGAAAACATTTTATAGGTGAAATAATAGTAAGCTGCTATCAGGATGATTGCAACTCATGACACACTTGTGTGGGCGAGAGTAGAGAAAAGCTCCATAGGGTTTTCAACAGCTGGCTTTTGGAGAAGTTGGTCATAAGGCCTCTTTTTCACAGTGCCTCTGGGTAGATTCTAATCTCCAACATTTCAGTTAGCAGCCACCTAGGAACTGCAACAGTGACTTAACTTTGAACTGTCAAGCTTTCAGTTAGCATCCAAGTGCTTGACTACTGTGTCAGCAGATCTCCTTCTGAAGAGGATTCAAATGTAAACTCATTGTCGAAGTAAGAATCACGCCACAGTCGAGAGCCTCCAGCAGGCTGTTGGAGGCTATAAAAGGCTTAGTTAGGGTCATCTATTTTGAATAATATTTCCTCAGTTCCTTGTTTTTCAGTGCTGCATAGTATCCCATTGTGTGAATATACCACAACTTCTCTATCCATTCATTTGTTGTTGGGCACTTGGGTTGTTTCCAACTCTTTGCTATTGTGAATAAAACCACGATAAACCTAAGTGTGCATATATCTGTTTGGTTATGTTTCTTTGGGGTATATTCCAAGTAGTGCATTATTATTATTCAAAATGGATGACCCTGGAGGAAATATGCTGAGTGAAATATATCAGTCACAAAAGGACAAATACTGCATAGTGCCACTGACATAGGGGTTGTGGGAAAGACTGAGGAAGATGGAATAAATTATGTATACTGCATTGAAACAGATAAGAGAGAGAACTGTTTAAAAGGTATATATGATTAGATACTATTGTCATGACAGGAGTCCAGAACAAAGGCTGCGTAATGGAGTGGACTTGGGGGAACGGATTGTATAACAATGAAAGAATTTTTCTTTTACTCTTCAAAGAGAAGAATGAACAGGAGGTGAGGGATGGGCAGGGAGAAAAATGCAACAAAGAATAAATGGAAATCCAAAATCTCTGTAAATTTTCATTAAAATTAATAATAATAATAATTTAAAAAATGGAAAACTAAAAAAAAGGCTTAGGTAGGGCTCTCACTAATGAAGCCAGGCCAGAGGCGGCCTTCCCCATCTTTCCACTGAGGACACTGGCTATCTCAGATAAGAAGCCAGTACAGTGAGGAAGGCAATTCCAAGTCGGGAGTGCAGCCAGCTTGGTGGTGTCTCCATCCCAGAAACGTCAGAAAATTGCCCAAGAGAGGATGAGTCTGCAGCTCTCTCTTCATTTCCTTTCTCTAATGCACTATCTCCACCAATCTGTGCTTGATTAAAGTGCACTGCCATTAAACTTTTCACATTCCTCCAGTTTCATTCCCTGAGAGTCAGATCCCATGTTGAAGTTTATGTCTTTCTATCCACAGCAGAATGTGCCTGCTCTGAAGTCACAGTCATTTTATAGAACTCGTTAATCCTATGACAAATTAAGAGCAAGCGGAGTGGTTTTCGAGGTGAATTTGCAAAGGGATGATCTGCACCAATCACTCACTTACCCAATTATTTTTAGCAGAGATAATGGGGAGATTGTAAATGGTGATACACGTGCTCACAGGACCACCCTTTCAAGTACAAAACGGTATCTGTCAACTGATGGCTTTGCAAACAAGGTAATCTTGACACACCATCTTCAGTGGTTTCAAAGCATCTTCTAAAAAGTACTCAACTCTGATGCTGCGGCACTGCTCTCTCAATACTACTTTACAGCTATCTACGTCCTAATACGAGTCTCTCTATGAATTCATATTGTAATATCCACACAATTGGTGAAAGTATGAGAAAAAGGACACCTTTTAAGGTAACATTTTTAGGTCTTTTCAGGAGGTTAGCTGGAAAGGGGTTCACAGATGGTTTAGACAGTTAGACGTGTGGCTACTAAGCAAAGACTGGAGTTCAGAGTAGCAGAGGCACCTCGTAAAAAAGACCTAAATGTTTACGTCTGAAAAAGTCAGTCACTGAACACTTGACAGAGCCCAGCTCTACTCTGACACACACGGGTCACCAGGAATCAGAACAGTCTCAATGGCAACGTGGCTTCATATTTGGGAGGAAAAATACAAACCTTAAAAGTGTTCAGTAGCTTTTGACTCAGAAGTGAAGTTTAAGAATTTATCTTGAACATTATAGCAGAAACCTGGATGGAGGAGGAGGGGAAATGTGGAACAAAACTAAAAAAAAAATGTACAAACAGCCAGACACATTTGTCACATAGAGATGGGTGGGACCTCTGAGACTATTATTTTAGCGACCCTTTGAACTTGGAACAAACTTCCCCCCATGTGCCTCAACTCTCAGCCCAACAACTGGCCTCTAAGATGAATACCACCACCAGAGAGGACATGCGTCCCTTAGAATAATCAACCACATAAGATCAAATGGGCAGCATTGCCCAGGGATAAGGCTCAGAAGATAAGAAACAGGAGGATAGAAGGAGGAATGGAAGTGAGAATCACAAGGAAGACATGGGAAGAGTGTGGTTACATTGTGGAATTAATTTTACTAGGCAAAACTGTTTCCCTTTGTAAACTTTGAAACCAAATGTATATAATAGAGTGGTTGTTGTTGCTACTGTTGCTATGTGCCACTGAGTTGGAACTGTGTCATAGTGGGTTTTCAGAAGATATAAGGGGATTGCTCATCTTTCTTCCTTTGGAGCAGCTGATGATTTTGAACCAATTGCCTTTGAGTTGGCAGGGAAACTCCTTACCCACTAGGCTACCGGGGCACTCTCATCCATATTCATATTTTCTCTCTCTCTCTTTCTCTCTCATTGTTGTGTACCATAGAGTCAGAACTGATCCATAGCTAACCCTATGGATTTTCAAGGGCAGCTAATCACATGGGAGGAGATTGCCAATCCTTCTTCTGTGGAGCTGCTGGTGGCCTCGAACCACATGCCTTCAGGATTGCAGCACAGCTTCTTGACACTAAGCCACCAGAGCGCCCTTCTCATTAATTATCATTGATGAATACAGATAAAGCAGAAACATGATTTTAAAGTTACAAAATGTACACACACTATAATACTACAATCACAAACTATTAGGTAGACGATTATTTAATAATGTTGATGTCATGGTATGTTTTGTTAAAAGCTGGTTATAAGCAACGTGCACGAAATAATTTCATTTTCCCTATATACATAATTAAGATACTGGAGAGATAAACATGCAATTTAGCAATGGGTGTATTTATGGGAGGCAGGATGATGAATAACTTTGTTTTTTAGGTTTTGCTGCACTGTCTGCAGTAAACAGGGCTGTTTCTTGCTAGTGAATTTATTTTGGAGTCTCTAAAGAATCTGTTTCAAAGGGCTTCTTTAGAATGTTACAAAAGCAAAGACGTCACTTTACATACCAAACGAATAGTACTTTCTAGTCACTTCATATATATTTGACAGCTGGACAATGAGTAAGAAAGTCTAAAGAAGTCACTGATCCTTTGAATTTTGGTGTTGGCAAAGCATACGTGGAGGAGTGTCGGAAGAACACACCAGCAAGTCTCGGGAGAAGTGCCCCCAGGTACCCATTAGAAGGGAGGAGGGTAAGCTTTTGCTTCACCCACTTTGGACACATTGCCAGGAAATCGTGGTCTCTGGAGAAGGACATCATGCTCGGTAAAGAAGAGGGCCGTGAAAAGAGAGGAGGCCCCTCAAGGAGATGAACTATCACAGTGGCTCCAACGATGGGTGCAAACACCGCGATGTTTGTGAGGACGGTGCAGGATTGGCCAGGGATTCGTTCCGTGATGTAAAGGAGTTGTATGGGTTGCACAGCTTTGAGGGCACCTACCCACAATACAGAATTAACAAATGAGGTCATCCCTCACTTCTGCAGGGCTTCACAGTCGTGTCTGTAGCCTTGCTTTACACAGACATTGAGAGACAGTGTGTGTGTGTGTGTGTGTGTGTGTGTGTGTGTGTGTGTGTGTGTG
>NW_006399765.1:27328806-27351522 GCF_000299155.1 Elephantulus edwardii | reverse complement strand
GAGAGAGAGAGAGAGAGAGCAGACAGAAAAGACTGAAATAGCTCTAGCTAATTTCCCTCCCTCCAAAAACAGATGTTCCTGGAACCTTTGACCAAGGGTGGAGGCCTCCTAACAGCTGTGCCTTTAAAACCTATTCATTTTAGAATTAATGTTCTTCAAGTGACACAGCAATCGTTTGTCTATTTGCTGTACTGAATAACTTGGAGTTGCTGTGATGCTGAACACCATGCCATCGTCATGTCAAATACCATAATGGTTACCCATCTATTTGGATGAGCTTCTAGATTGATTCAGGTTAGGAAGCAGGAGAGGCATCCACTTCCTAAACTAGATGTCTCTAGAAACTATATAAATCCTAGAAATGTACAGAAATTATGTTAGTTATAGAACAGAGTTCAGGTCTTTTGTGTAAAGGTCAGTATGAGTCTTATTGAACATGACAGCACTTAACCACTGCTAAATGAGACTATGTTGTTATATGTGGAGGAACATTCTTTCACTTTGTAAATCACCCTTTGTCAATGTGCTGTATGAAGTAACCTGGGTTTGCTGTAAGGCTGAACCTTGTGCCATTGGGGTATCAAATACCATAATGGTTTCCCACAGTGTTTGGTGGAGCTCCCAGTTGTAAAACAGGTTTGGCAGCAGGAGTGGCATCCACTTCCTAAATCACATGCCTCTGGAAACTATGAACTTGGAGAAACAATGATAGTTATAGAAAGGCATTAGGTCTTTTGTTCATAGAATCATTATGAGTCGCACTTGACTTGACAGCAATCAAGAACGACAACAATACCATCTGGCCAGCTTCCTCCGTTTCATCCTCACTGGGATCTAGCCACACTGAGACTCCCTGGCTAGTAATAGCAATACTAATGATAGCACAGCTATTCATAACAAAAATAGAAATCATGATTACCATTGGCTGAAACTCAGTACATGGGCACATAACTGAATGCCCTGTGTGGATTTCTTATGTGAACCTCACAAGAAGACTTTAAAATGGATGCTATCATCTTGCCCATTTTACAAAAGAGCAAAAGAAAGCTACATGATAATTTGCCTCCTTCACCAAGCTAGAGGGTGCAGAGTTGGTGTTGGAGCCAGGTCCATGGGCAGGAAGGAGACTTAAGGATAAATTATATTGCTGTTTCATGACTGTGTCTACCCCTGATCCATGCCAAGCCTCTAGGGCATGTCCACCATTGCCAGCTCCAAAAATTGTTGGCAAGCCCAGCCTAACTTTCTCAAGAATGCCTGGGTCATGACAGTGCCCACAGAACACTTGCTGCTTTCAAAGACAGGCTGGCCAACTACAGCCTATGATCCAGACACAAGCTCTGTCAGTACAAACCATGAGAGTGAAAAACCAGATTTTACATTTTCAAATGCCTGAATAAAAATAAAAAAGAAGAATTCAATTTCATGACATGTGAAACTGTGTGAATCTGAATGTCCATCAATAAAGTTTTATAGGCACAAAGCCGTGCTTATTTGATTACCCATTATCTATGGTTGTTTTTTATTGTAATAAAAGGGTAACTGTGACAAAGATGGTATTCACTCTTAAAGGCTAAAATATGTATTGTCTATTTACAGAGGAAATCTTACTGTCCTCTGTTTTAAACTCCTGAAGTATAGTGTGCACAAGCCATTTGGGATCACTCTGGGGCTGCCTTGAATAGGTCGTGTCATTGCGATGGCTTTCCTCCTTAAATCCAACCAGCCTACACATTGCAATAATACAGTTTCCAGCAGCCCAACTCTTCCCATGCTGGTCCAGTTCCTTTGGATTCTGTATATTTCCTCTCAGAGGTTCAGTCTGGTGCATGTGTTTGTACCCATAGTGCATAACTGGCATTACTCAATGGTTGTACTTTAATTTACAATTTCATGAATTTGCTTACCTTAAACATAAAACTCAGGAATCATAGCTGCTTGTGCCACACACAGATCCAATACAATACCATGAACAAAGTGTAGACATTCAGAAGAAAAGAGCCTACGGCCTTGCATGTGTATCTGTTCGTAGCATCCTTATGCATCGATGATGGTAGAGGTCTGTCAAGCAGACTTTAAGTGCATGGATAGCCGAAAGCCTGTAGACAGGGTCTTTTTAGTCCACAAAGTGATGTTGTTAGCATTGTTCTTAGTATTTAGAATGCTAACATCTGATATAAATAACCTACATTAACATGTAGATAATGCACTTTAACTGTGACTGTGGAAATCTACCTATGTCTAAGTCAATGTTAACAGAGATAAACACGATCAGTAAACACATCACAAAGCAGATAATCAAGGCTAAATGGTGACAGTGATAGCAATTGGCCACTTCAGACAGCCCAAGAATGGCATTTACCCCACACCAGACACCCTTCTGTAAAGAAATCATGTGCTCAGACAGACGCGGATGCTACTTTCTTTTTGTCAGCATCTACACGGCCCTGGTTGCATTCGGCCGAGGTTTGAATCGGATCATAGGGAAGACCTTCTGAACATACCATTGAATTCTTCACGCTCTGCAGCAAGCGTTCGTGCTGCTCCGCTATCGCCAAGGCGGCTGAATGGACTTTCTGATAGATGGCCTCCCCATCCCGGGTTTGAAAGATAAACAGCCCTTCACCAGTCTCACACATCCTGTGGAAACAAGAACAGAGAGCTTCTGAGAAATCCAGCTCTGAGAAATCCAATGCAGCACAGTCTAGAACATTCTCTGAGACCCAGGACCGTAATTATTATTATCATCATTGTTTTTAGAAGGAGATTAAGTTTCTTGTTTTTGTTTGCAATGGAACACTGACTCTTTCTAACTGCCTAATCAACTGATAAGAATATGAGCAGGGAGGCAGTCACGTTAGGCTGACATGTTTTTATAATCACCAAGCAAATTACAAATGCCCAATGCTTTGATTGTTGGTATAATTCCTACCTTCACTTCACCATTTCCAAAAGTTCACCTGTGTACCTGAATCTCACCTTAAAGTCCATGAAAAACTTCTTAGCAATGACTTCGCTATTTAGCACAGATATCAAAGACAATTCTGTGTTCTACTCCAACATTTTTTTACAAACAGTGGTCCCAAAGATTCTTTTATGTCCAAAACCCTAGGTCAAACTTTATTCAGGCTAATGGAACAAACAGAGTGAAGAATTTTGTTGTAACTGTTCTTAACACACATGGCTCTGGAGAAATAATGGAGCAAGTCTAAGAGAAGACCTTCAAGAAAGGCTGTGTGTGTTTGACAAAGAATTGTTATGTTTGAAGAGCAAGATCATTTCCATCTCAGACTCAATTGAGCACAAGTCACATCATTAACAAGGAGAGACTGGCATCACATATTTAGGTAACTGTGAAATACGTCTTTTAAGTAACCAAATATATTTTGTTGCTGTTGTTATATGCTAGTGACTTGGAAACAACCCATAGTTGATCTTCCAGGGGGGTTTCCATTTGCAGGAGAGTAAAACTGCCCATCTTTCTCCCAGGGAGCAGCTGGTGGATTCAAACCTTGCGCTTTTGAGATTGCAGCACAGTTCCTTACCACTAACCTACCAGAGTCCCGTAAATATATATTTTAGAATTTGAAATAACTTGGATAAAGTCATGGGCAGATCATCCGAGAAAGCTCTGATTTTGTTACATCCATACATAAAATAGTAAAGAGGCAGTTTTTGTTTACTTGGTGGCTGATCAGTTATTCTTTGTTTATTTAAGAATAAAACCATTCTGAGATTTAATCCTACTATTTCCACTTGAGATTTCTTGCTTAGAATTTAAATTTAAACCTGACTTTTGCACAAATCTAAAGAACTCTTTGAGGCAACTTAGAAACCAAGTCAATCATTGAATCCAAACCATTAGCAATTAGTTTAGCTCCCCTGGCCCGTGCAATGAACAAAAGAAAACATGATATTTATACCAATCTCATTTTTTCTCCACTGGGCCTATGCCAGGGCCACATGGAATTTTTCTGCTTGTGTGTCCTAGACTTGGAGATTAGAAAATCCCTGACGAGCTTGAATTTCACCCACATGAGTTGGACAAGAAGAAGACAGATTGATAAAGGAAACGATGGTTCTTTTGGTTAACTGAGCCAAACACCACCTCATGAGGTCATCCACATGATTGTAATTGTGTACTGAGTCATTCCAATTTAATGAAGAATTAAACTTAAAATTGAAAGCACTTTCACTCCAGCTCAATTTCCTTCCTGAAGACTTCCTAAAGTGTTTTGCCCTCACTGGAATGTCCTCCTCTCAACCGCCACGTCAACTTGAGCAGACTTTCTGGTGTCGAATTCCACAAGGTCTTAAGTTTTTATACCTCTTTTTTTCATCAAGTAGGCAATTTTCTCCCCAAAGATAAAGTAGCCTTATGTTTGCGCTTATTTCTTTATAAGCTTATATGTCAACTTGGGTTCCAAAAAAGATGAAGGCACCTGCGTCTCACCTGCAGAATGATGAGTAACAGTAATGCAGAAGCTGTGTTTCTCAAACTTGACTCTCTCATGGTTTTCAAAGCTTTTATAACTGAACAAATAATGTTATTAGTTCACATTATGAATGATTCGGTATATCTTCCTGTCTATAACTATTGACTATATATCTATAAGCCATGATATTTTCTATTTCATACTTGTGGAGAGATGCCAATCTATATTTTTTTAAAAAAAATATGTTTCCATTAATTCCATTTGGGTGCATGGCAACCAATGTATACTATGACTCACTAATTAGCAAGATGCGTTGTTTTCAAGGAACTCTTTTGAATTCCTGTCTTCTTTCAACTGGAGCCAGATGTCTAAGCAGTCAGTCTCCTGTCTAACAAAAGGTCAACAGTTCCATCAATGACTCCACAAGAGATGGTCTCACTGTCTGCTTTCTTAAAGAGAGCAGCCTTGGAAGACCTGTGGAGAAGCACCGTCCTCCAGGGTCAACAGGAAGCTCTGGTGGCTTAGTGGAAAGGATTCACACTTCCAACTCAAAGGCAAGCCGTTCAAATCCAACAGCTGCTCCATGAGAGAAAGACGGGCAATCTCCTCCCATGCAATTTACTGTCTCTGAAAACCCAGCGAAGGGTCAGCTAGGAGTCAGTTCTAACTGGAGGGTACCTTACAACAAAAATTGGATCAATATGGGTCAGAATTGACCAGAAAGCAATGAATCTGTGTGTTTTGTTTCTCTGCCTCTGACTGATATAATGAATCTTGAGCCTTCTTTTAATAGTATTTGAAATCTCTAAATTCGTACTGTGATTTACAAAAGGAAATAAAAATAATTGTCAGATGAAGTAGCTTCTTAAAAATGTGCATTCCACTCTTCTAGGAACTGAGTCACACGTAGCACACACATCTCACATATCACCTACAGAACGCAGGCAGGGCCGAGGGCCGCTCTCTCAATCATGTACGCTAGTTTTAGCGTAGCTAATGATATCAATTAAACCCAGTAGGCTCTGGTCAGCTCTACTCAATACCCATGTTGATGTTGTTGTTATTGTGTACCATAGATTCGGAACTGACCCATAGCTGACCCTCCAGTGGGTTTTCAGGGGCAGTTTCTCTCATGGGAGGAGATAGCCCACCCTTCTCCCATGGAGCAGCTGGTAGCCTTGAAACACATGCCTTTGGGATTGTAGTGCAGCTTCTTGTCACTTGACCACCAGCATTCCCTTAACTTCCCATGTGGAAGTTAATATGATTGTTTCAGAGAAGGTAGGGATCTTGATTTTTATGTGAAATGACATGATTTTTAAACATTGACAGTTCATTTCTTTAAGGCTCTAAGGGCCCAAATGCCTCCATTAACCAGATCTGGCTAAGAAGTCACCCATTCTGACCCGGAGCCACAGGAAACTAGAAATGGATGAGAAGTCCAGCCTTTGCATTTGATTGTTGGGACTGGTTGTCCACGCCTGGCCCTGAAACTTGCTCAGAACAATAACTGACTTTCACACTCTCTCCTCTAATGTCTCTTCTATCCCCTCTCCGCATGTTCTTTTATTTCATTCACTCCTTCCCAGTGGATTTGTTCAGTACTGTTTCATAAGCATTTCTACAACCCTCTTTAAAATGTTACTACAGCCCTTCATCAAACTAGCATAATGAGCTCGCTCCCTAAGGCAAGCAAGGGGAAAAGAAAAAAAAAAGAAAGAAAGGAAATAAAGAGAAAAGAGGGAGCAGGTTACATAATCGTCTCACTAACCGGACACCCAAAGTCTGCCTCCCTTCCCCGGAGGAAGCCTGACACAGACTTAAGGTGTCCTAATGGACTCCCCAGTACCCAAATTGCATATGTCCACATTTTGACTTCTTAATGTTCCAACATCTTAATTTCTGTCTTGATTTTTACCCTGTACACACTTTGAGCATCCAAAGTAGTCCCAGATGCCTCAGATACTCTTTATAGTCTTCAATTACCCAGAGAAAATGAAATAACGGCTTTGATCTTAGCCTTTCCTGTGTCTTCTGTGAGGTGTACATCATTCAATCACTCCCTGATAGCCAAAAGCTTACTGGTTTGAGGCCACACAAAGGTGCCATGGAGATAATCCCTGGCAATCTACTTAAAACAAAAAAAAAATGTACACTCCCACGTTGCCTCTGAGTTGGAATTGACTCATAACTGATGCTAGGTTGGGTTTCCAAGTCACCTGGGAAGAAGTGTCCCATATTTCTCCTGTGGATTAGAACCTCTGGAGAGGCAAGACTTTCGGTACACAGCGTGGCTCCTTCACCAGCCCTCCTGGCAAACAAGTCAGCCACTGAAAACGCCACAGAGCACATTTCTACTCTGAAGCACATGGGGTCACCCTGAGCTGGAGGAATTGACTCAACAACAACTGGTGTGCTTGTTTGGGTTAGGTCCTCTGTAAAAATAAGCACTCAAATATAAGCACAAACCATGGCTATTATAGGTGTACTTACTAGTTTCCAGTGTCCCATAATCATTTTACCTAAATTATGTACCTGCCATTCCAAATGAGGAATCAGGCAATTAGTCAAGAATCTAGAAGCAATCAGGAGCTCAGGAAATAACTGGGGAAAGTCATCCATCCACTTAACAAACATGTGTTGAGCTGGTGCCAGACGTTGTTGTTGGGTGCCGTCATCAGGTAAACTAAGACTCTTAGCGACCCTCTGAATTACAGATTGAAACTTTGCCCGTGTGTGGCACAGCACGCAAGATGGCAGGCTCAGTTTAAACTTCTGAGACTACAAAGATTGCCTCAGACCATACCATTTTTATGATACTGAACAAGTCATTTATCTCTTGAAAGCTTATTTTTCCATTTGTAAATTAAATTTAAAGATAGCAAATATCACAGAGATTTACTCCAGATCTTGAATAAGATGTGTACAATAAACAAAAAAAGGTATTTAAATAACAGGCATTTTCATTATTCTATTGGATATAAACTCTTTAGGAAGAGGGTTGGGGGGTTTTCCCACCTAATTTATTCCGTTTTTCCACCAGTGTCTAGAACACGGCTTGGCCTTTATTTTGCAGAAACAAAAAAACAAAAACCTACCTTCTTCCGGTTGATTGTGACTCATGGTGACCCTCTGTGGAAACACATTATTCATCTTCCTTTGATAGGGTGGCAGATGGATTCAAACTAGTGACCTTCTGCTTAGCAACCCAGATCGGAACCTGCTATGCTACCAGAGCTCTCGGCGTTTACTGAATTCACAGCCAACAGTCATAGAGCGGAGTGTGTGGACAGAGTAAGAGGAGATGTAGTCAGAAGCCTGACCTAGGCTTCTCAGACAAGTCTTATTTCAAGAGAGAACTCACTGAATCACGTGGAGCAAGAGAGGTCCTTGGATGAAAAAATGGGAAAAGAATGAAAAAAAAATCTGCAGAATTCAAGCCTTGAGGTGGGTGAAATAGAATGAATCCAGTACAGTCGGGGTGGGAATGAGGAGAGGCAGCCTATGCAGCTGATGGCCAGTGGCCCCAGCAGTGACGTCCCTGAGTAATGGTCTTCAAAGATCACTCATTGTCACCACCTGGATGCTAGTTTTTTTCCGAAGCATTGATGCCCAACCTGTAGAAACTTTATTTCTTCTCTTCATGTCAAAATACTTTATTGGAAAAATATGAATGTGGTTAAATTAATGAAAACCCACAATAAATTATTTCCTGGTGCACTAAACTCATAAAACAAAAGCAAGTCAATAAGCCAATAAGTTCCATATGTCTTCACTTCCAAGATGTATGGGTTTAGACTACAGGAACATTACTAAAAGTGGGTTCATCTCGTATTCAGCATGTGTGCTGAAGAGCTTATTTCTTGTACCACCTTTAATCTGCAAAAGCTGTTATTAGATCCGTGTCAAACCTTATATTTGTCAGTATATTGTAATTGAAGGAATAAAGCCCCTGTCATGCCTACCACGAAGGAAAGCCACACAACAGCGGTGGAAGAAGAATGCAAACAAAGGTGACGACATGGGCTGTTTCTTTGAGGATCTTACAGCTTATATAGCAAATCAAGGCTTACACGTTAAAAACATTCATGAACAATGTCATGTAATTGGGCCGTATTGATCAGAGGGGCAATTAAGGAAGGAAGCATGCATTTAGGAAGAAGGGTGAACAGTAAGACGTGCAGTCTATCACACTGAAGGTCTTCCTTTCTCTAACTTGGCACTTTTTCCAAGCCTCACGTTCCCTTGTAAAGATGGATCCCTCTTGGCAATATGTCCAAACTATGTGAGACAAAGCCTCACCATCCTGGTTTCCACCAAGCACTGTGGCTGCATTTCTTCCTAGGTACTGGAATAGTCAGAATACATGTGCACAAATTTTATGAAAAATTATTTTTATGAAGAGTAATGAAAAATAAATGACCATTAAATATTTTTCAAAAGAAGATAATCTCTTTCTCATTAGAAAACCTGTTTCAGATACTCAGCATATTTGTTTTCAAATCTCTTTGCTGCAGAAAGGAGGGGGAATGAAGTACATTGCACTGGTTCATTTTCTTTTACTCCTTTAATAAAAATGAGCATGTTCACTATGATGTGTTCAGAAATTAGAAATTCCTGAGTCTCCAAGATTCTGAAAAACAAGTAGAGGAGTGTTCAAAGATGTCTCCCAGCACCATGGCCACCACGCTGGTAATGTCACCAATTAAAGGAAGGAGCAAGTTCTTTCCTTGGTGAAAATGTTCACCAACTGGGCTTGTTTTTAGGACGAAATGCATGTGGAAGCAATGGTTTTTGTTTCCAAGGCTCGTCAAGTTGTTTTTTACAGCCAATAAATAAACACAATATTTTTCTCCCACACTGGTGCATTCGATTTAAAGAAAAAGTATTTATATATGCAATTTTTATTTTCACATTCTCTTGGCAGCACTTAAATGTGTCAAAGGCACCAGAGAGACTCTCCCTGGCTGGGAAAGGGAAGCAATCATGTGCGGTAATTATTTAGAACGTTCTGCCAAATATCACCTGAGCACGTCTCCGTCCTGCAGGTGCACGGCCCAGGGTATTCATTTAAATCTGTCAAGAGGCAAGACAGAGGCTGACACCGAGGTGTGCTAACTCAGCAGCCAGCTGTAAAATTAACAAGAAAACTTCCTGGGCACCTGGCACCCTTCTTTAAACAATAAAGGTTCTAGAATGTTCCACAGGGGATGTCTCCGCAGTCAGAGCTTCCTGTCAACTAGCTCTTCCCCATAAAAAGCCAGGGTCCTGCCAGTTTGATGAGTCTCCCCAAGGCTTCAGGGCACTGAAGTGGAAAAAAAGCCAAAAAAAGATAAGAACAACAACAAACAAAAGAAGCAATGGGGCTCTGCTTCCAAAAATAAAGGAATGATTGGGTTTCTCCGGAGGTAATGGATGGAAAAAATGAAACTGTGTAGTTGTGTGCTATTAAAAATTGTATATTTCTAGCCTGAATGTTCTCTAAGGACAAAGAGATATGGCCATATTTGCTTGCGGATGCAGTAGAGGAGGAAATAGGCTCTAGAAAACTCTTACTGGTCTCTGCTCAGGATAACGCTCCTCCGAGAGGTTGTCTGCTAAAAGTAAAGAGGGAAGTCCAGCGCTGAAGTCCGGCAAACGGAAGGCGTATCATCACGCACATCTCAGGGGGCTTGTTTAGACTGCCGGCAGCTTTGTAAATCTGCCTTATTTGACAGATGCAGCCACCCATACTGAGGCAGGAGAAATATACTGAGGTAAGGAGACATATCCTGAAAAGGCACTCTGGCCACGCAGTGCTCAAACCAGGTCTTTGAACTGGCTCACTCCCCTGGGTTCAAGATAAAGGTGAGAAGTTCAAATCCACCAGCTGCTCTGAAAGAAATGGCTCTGGTGATCTGTGTCCACAGAGATCATAGACGGGGAAGCTGGTTACACTCTTGACCTGTAGGGTCACCAGGAGTCGGGATCCAGACCGTAATGACACACAACACCAGTGTTCTGACGAGATCCTCCGAACGGATTTAGTAAGCTTTGTCTGCAGGGGTGCTGCTTCTTCAGCCCCGGTCCCCTGCCGTCTCCACTGTGTGGACTCCACTCACGGTGATCACCTAGGACAGTAAGAACTGCCCTGGAGGGTTTTCAAGGCCCTCAGTGTGTCAAAATGCTAACCTAAAGGGTACTGGTTCAACTCCACTGGCCACTCCACGGGAGACAGATGGGCTATCTCCTCTCACAGTGACTTCTAGCCTTAGAAACCTAGCGGAGGGTCCCTATGAGTCAGACTCCACCAGATGACAGTGGACTTGGAGTTGAGTCTTTACAAGCGCGCACTGCCACTTC
Source organism: Elephantulus edwardii (assembly GCF_000299155.1). NCBI lineage: Eukaryota > Metazoa > Chordata > Mammalia > Macroscelidea > Macroscelididae > Elephantulus > Elephantulus edwardii. Next base: position 27,340,744 of record NW_006399765.1, on the reverse strand, counting down.
TTTCTCCCATGGAGCTTTTGGTGAGTGTAGACTGCTGATCCTTCTGTTAGCATCTGATCGCTTAACGCCTGCCCCAGCGAGTTCCTTCCTTAGCAGGCAGCCGTTAGTTCAGAGGTAGGCTACGTCCCAACAGAACAATGGGTACAAGCTTTCTCAGAAATGCAGACTTTGGAAAGGAGAAGGTCTGAGTGTGTGACCTTTATTTGCCATTTACTAGCTTGGGCTTTTTCAAACATTCTTCCAGGTGGTATAGCACTGGTCTGTCCATTTGCTGTACAGGGTAACTCATGGTTGCTGTGATGTTAAACACTGTGACACTGATGTGCTAAATGTGATAATGGTTACCCAACTGTGGACAGTGTTTGGTGGAGCTCCCCAGTTAAAACAAACTTGGAAGCAGGAGTGGCATCCACTTCCTAAATGGCCTGCCTCCGGAAACTCTATGAACAGTGCTCAGGCCTTTCCTTCATAGGGTCGCTATGAGTCGTTCACGACTCGACGGCATCAAACAACAACAGCAACAGCAGTTAAAGGTTTGACTGCCATCTGAAAGGCCAGCAGATTGAATTCACAAGCTACTGCAAGGGAGAAAGATGTAGCCATCAGCTTCTGAAAAGACCACGCCCTCAGCAGCCCTACGTGGTAGTCTAGTCAGTCCTCTCTGGTTGCTACAAGGAAGAATCAATTCAATGGAAACACGTTTTGCCATTGGAACAGCCACAGAGATGTCTATTCTCTGCTCCTCTCACGCCCCTTGTTCCTTTAGTTTAAACATATTTTCCCTTTTTATTTTTAAATTTTTAATTGTAATGTTATTTTACTAATTTTATTATTTTGTTAATTTAATTATTGATTTTATTTTAATAATATTAATATTTTATTAATTAATTTTCATTTTCTAATTTTAATTTACATTTTAAATTTTATTTTTAAAATGTGGTCAAAACATTTGCCACTCAACACTCTTCACATGCGTAGTTAATGATATTACATACATCCTACCACGTGGAAGTACTGCCCGATTACAGCATCACATGTAAGAGATGCTCGGAGTCCCCAGTAACGACTAGCAAACTTTGCCTGTTCTGGCTGGATGCAGGCACACCACGAAGATACTTCAGGCACAGTTCTAAACCACCACAACACAGCGCACGCGCCGATCAAGTGAGCCGTTCATTTTTTAAAAAAACTGTATTTGCTTGTTTGTTTTTAGGTGCCGACAAGTTACCTTCGCTATCCTGCAGTCGGTTAAAAGATCTTAGAGATGTCGCCCAGCGGGTGGCAGATCGTGAGGCAGCGTTCGGTTCTGTCGCCCACAGGGTTGCTGCGGGTTGGCAATGACTCCAAAGCACCTCGCAGCAACAAGAAAATGCACCTGGACGTTGCCAGATGTCCAACGGGGTATGAGAACTGCTATCCCAGAGCACAGCACCGTGATGGGTAAGAAGGGAGCTACAAATCATTATGGTTCCGTTTGTTTGTTTATTGCATTATTCGCTTTGAGCAGTTGTTAAACATTGGGCACCTTCTGTTGGTTTCATAAGCCTCACACCGGCAACCCTTCCTGGTGGCACCAGCAGTCTCTGGTGTGAGGAGAGCCGTCTTCATTCCATCTGTAATCCCTGACTTCTTCCTACAGATCTCTGGCAGCTCAGCACCTGGTGAGTGTGATGATGATTTAGGGGATCACTGATCACTGCTCCCCAATAAGAGGCACAAAATGGGGTGTGTTCAGGTATAACCCAAAGGCTAAAACCCCTGCAAATTCATTGCTGTTGAGTGGGGACTGACCCATAGCTGACCGCCCAGAGGATGTTCAGAGGCTGGAAACTGCACGGGAGGAAACTGGCCATCTTTTTCTTATGTAACAGCTGATAGATTTGAACCATCCACCTTTAGGTTGTAAGAGCAAATACTTACACGCTAGGCAATCAGAGGTATTGTGGGAACATACACAACGGTGTATTTGGGGAAAGGACTGTTAATCTGATTCTGTAAAGATTCTGCTAACAACTCCCTGGTGGCAATTCCACTTTCTGGCACAGAGCAGCCGTGAGTTGAAAGTGACTCAACAATAATGAATTTGAGTTTTAAATCAGGGTGTGTGTGTGCACTTGTGTGTGTGTGTGTTCTGCTATCTGAAGGTGTGGGGATGAGAGGCCAAAGCTGCTGGAAGTCAGAGTGAAAATTATTCTAGGAGAAACAGAACTTCAAGATGAAAAGTGGCTTCATGATTTGGACCTTCACGGAAGCCAAGCCTGAAGTCAATCTCGCTTGGAGTTACGGAAGATAGTGCATTCTTTTTCTGCTTATGTCATCTGAGGTGGATACAATTGCCTCCTACCTGCTTGACACTGCTAATGTTTTCATGTGGCCCTTGTTAAACCTTCCTGTCAATCGTGTGTGCTAGGTCGGACACCATCCCACTAGACAGGTGGGGATATGCTTAGGAACGCTCATGGATTCAGCTCACTCACCTGTGACTTCCAGTTTCCTACACGTACCTGTGATGCATTTCACAAGTGCTGTCTCGGCTCAATTTTGAGATCACAATTTAAAACCTCTCAGTTCTCACTGACAGGTCATGGTAAGCCTACACCCCCAACTACTGTTTTTCATGTTCTAAAACTCCCAGGTTACAATACTCAGAGGCCTCCAGATGTTGAACACCCCTAGAGAGTTCTCCTTCAGACCCATGGAATTATCCAACATTCCCAAGCCCTGGGGAGTGTGCCAAAGCTTAGCTAATCCACCCTGCTTAGAAAACTTAAACTACCTACAGTTCTGACTTGAAGTTCTACCATGTTGCTAACTGCCATCTCCTGTGTGATTTGTGTGGCAGCCTCTTCCTCTTCGTTGAAGCTGACACAGAGAGTTCTACCCTTCATCTATCCAAGTGTCTTTGTGCTGTGCTCTACCTGCCAGGGAACTTCAAATTCCACTTAATATCATATTATTATGAAACATTGCCTCATTGGTTGGTTTGGTGAAGTGAAATGCTCCATTGAGTACAACTACATTAACTACAACTCTGTTGTTAGCTTTCATCAAGTCAGTTTCCAACTCACAGCGACCTCACGTGGAGTGAGATTGGATCGTTGTATCCACAGGGATTTTTATTGGTGCATTTTCTTTCTTCTTCTTCTTCTTTTTTTTTGGTGCATTTTCTTTTACTTTCTTCCTCATAGGTGTTAGTCTGGAAGCTTCAGTGAGGTCTGTTCAGTATTATAGGAAGAGTAAGCCTCACGGGCAGACAAGTGACTGTGTCTGAGGCATATTTGTTGGGTTGTTGTTGTTATGTGTTGTCAAGTCGCAGATGACTTGTAGTGACCCTATGAACGAAAGACCTGAACACTTGTATAACTTTCATCATTTCTCCAAGTCCATAGGGTTTCCAGACGCAAGTTATTTCAGAAGTGGATGCCACTCATGCTTCCAAGCTTGTTTATTCAGGGAGCTCCACCAAACACTGTCCACCATGGGTAACCATTATCACATTTGACCTATTAGTGTCACAGTGTTCAGCATCACAGCAGCCATGAGTTACCTCTGTACAGCAAATGGACAGACCAGTGCTATGCCACTTAGAAGAATGTTTGACCAAAACAATTAAAACTGGCCTGAGGGCCGCAGACTAAAATCACCCACCTTTGGCTTGGTCACATCACTTGCTGCCCAGTAGGCCAACTGAGCTCTCTCTTTGTTGGGTGTTGTTGTTGTTAAGTGCCGTCGAGTCGCAGGCAACTCATAGCGACCCCTCATAGTGACCCTATGAAGGAGAGTCCTCGATGCTTGGGTGCCTTTCATCCTCTCTCCAGGTTCATAGGGTTTCCAGAGGCAAGTTATTATGGAAGTGGATGCCACTCCTCCTTCCTTTGTTGGGTAGTGAGCATGAATTTCCCACACAAAAGGCAAGAATGCTATCAAAGAACCCCAATGCCTCACTTACTGGTTGTTGTTATTGTTAATTGCTATTGAGTATTCCAACTCATAGCAACCCCAATATACAGAGTTCCTCTTCCCAGAGTTTCTAAAACTGTGGACCCATCAGCAGCCCACCCCTCTAGGGAGCTCTGGTAGCCTAGTGGTAAGAAACGGCACCGCAATCCCAGAAGTCCATCCCCTGCCTGCTGTTCTGATTCGCTGCTGTCAAGCCAACTCGGACTGACATGCATGAGAGATCACAACACTGCCTGTTCCTGCGGCATCATCGCAGTGCTGGGCACGAGCTCATCGCTGCAATCACCATGTCAATCCGTCACCTTCTCTGTTGTTGTTGTCACGTGCCCATTGAGACAAGCGTGATTCATAGCAGCCCTGTGAACAACAGACCTGAACCCGGTCCTACCCTGTGCTGCCTTCATCTTCTCTTCCATACTTGCGCCCATTGCTGCAGTCACAGTGTCAATCCGTTTGGTTGAAGGTCTTTCTCTCACTGACCCCTCCACCTTTCCACATACGAGGTCTCTTTCCAAGGAAGAGCCTTACCTAATATCTTATAATCATAGAATACTGTCTACTTTGTTGCTTTGTGGGTAAAGTGGGTCACTGGACAGTGATAACACAGTGTCATTTCTGACCAAGGCTAAAGGTGAGATGAGTTCATCCAAGGTCTTTAGAAAGAAGATTCCTACATCTCCAGGGGTGTTTGGTGTTACCACTTCAGACTAACACAGAGTAAGTGAAAACTATTTGCCTAGAGACTTAACTCCTGCCCACTTATTGATGTGGGAGACACAGAGAGAGAAAATGATATTAGTTAATATGAAACTGCCTTGTTTTGAACACATCCAAAAATAGCTAAGAAAAAAACCCCCCTATCTTCACTAATAAAGCAGAGTAGATCTGAAACCTTCACGCTTGGAAGAACACAAATGATCTTATTATCTTGAGCATCTTGATGGCAACTATAAAAATTCATCTTTATTTGACTTTCAGGCAAAATATAAAATAGTAATACTACCTTGGGTTTAATTCTCTGACTGTATTCTGCAAGCCAAAATCCTGGCCCAAAGAATCTGAGGCAAAGCTAAAAATGCTCTTGAAGATTAACCCTTCTCTGTTCAGGACTGTTTTATGTCTCTTACACGAGTTACTGCTTTTACTTACAACAGCCCTGAAAGGAAGACACTATTTAGCCAAACTTACAAACAATGCATAGGGAAGTTACACAGTATACACTGTCCAATGTCAGCGACTAGGGGAGAGTAGAGACTAGGCAGGTGTTACAAGCTAGGTTGTTAGCAAAAAGATCAGGACCAGGGATCCACCCGTCACTCTGTAGGAGAAGAAGGAGGCAATCTGCTCCTCTTACGATTTATAGCCTAGGAAATGTAATGACAGCAGTGGGTTGGGTTTTAGGGTCTCTCTGAGTGCCCCTCCCTGTTCACTGCATTTCACCATGCTATTGGAGAAGTATGATACTTAGAATAGAATCTTGACCTCTTTCTGACCACCCAAACTCAAGTTTGAACCATCCCCTACAAAGCACAGTAAGTATGATTTTCAATAGTATTCAGAGCAAGAACTTTTCTCTAAATGTGTAAATATTTTTGGTCCCTACAATATCAAGGGCACAAGACTTTGTGGTGAGAGTTGTAGTTATTATAACCATCTAACTGTTGGAGTTCTTGGATGAAATATCCCAAAGGTCGAGCCATAAAGGGGTCATAAAAAGTAATGGAATAAAACTCTTTCATTTTCCAACTTGGTACTTTATTACATTTAGCCAAAGACTATTGAAAAGTTTCTGAAATTTATCTCTTCAATATAGCCACACTTTTATTCCACCAGTCTTTCTTCTGAGAGACTTCAGGAGCTCTGCACATCCACCCATCCCCTCTACCCTGTTAAACACTATGCAGGTAGTGACCTTTACAAATTTGAAGCACAATTCTACTGCACACACATAATATGTTGTTGTTGTTGACTGTCTAGTAAATTCTGATTCAGAGTGGTCCCGTGGGACAGAGTAGAACTGACCGATAGGGATTTCTAGGCTGTAAACTTCCCAGACTGTCAGGGTTTTCTCCCAGAGAGAGAGCTACAAAACCAAACAAAGCATGACAAACCAAAAAAACCCATTGCCGTTGAATACGTTGTGACTCAAAGTGACCCTCCATTGCTTTTCTCAGCCTTTAAATGTGTGCGCATGTAGACAGCCTGTTTTTCTTCTAGAGAGTAGTAGGTAGAGTTGAACTGCTGATCTTCCAACAGTAAAGCACGTAGCAACAACATATAGAGATTTTATTGGTTGTAATAAATAGCAAACAATTCCTGAGATTCAAAGTTTGATTTTTAAAAAGCGATAATGAATAAGTGATTTCAACAAACTTAGAAAATGGCTCTGAACATGAAAGTTGTTTCATTGGCTTTTGTTTTGTTTTGTTTTGTTTTGTTTTTATGTGATGACCTTTTGTATTCTCTGGGAGATTCATCAACTTGTTTCCAGCATTTCAATTTCCAGGTACTTGCAACAAAGTAGACCAGTGTGGGAAAGAATTCTAAAACCTGCTTACACTGTTGTAAGAGCAGGACAGTGGTGCATTTTTTTGAAAAGTGAATTGTAAATAATTGCCTTTTGATTCAAATGGAATGCGCAAGTTAATCAGAGGTGGGTGACTGTTCATGCAAAGAATGGCTAATGTTATAGGTCAGTTTGACAAGGTTGGGACTCTCTGTGGTTTACTAAGACACTGTGTGATCACCTTTCCTTTCTTCATCTTGTGAGCAGCCAATCAGAAAGGGGCGTTCCCCCTGAGGGTGGTGCCTGTCTCCAAAATACGAATGGCTGTTCTGACAAAGCTCATGTTCTTTTCTGAACTTTCACTCATTCTTCTTGTCACCTGACACGCACACATTTAAAGACTGAGAAACTCAGTGGAGGGTCCCTTTGAGTCAGAATGTATTCAATGGCAATGGGTGTTTTGGTTTGTCATGCTTTGTTTTGTTTAGTAGCTCTCTCTGTGGGAGAAAACCCTGACAGTCTAGGAAGTTTACAGCCTAATAATAAATATTCTCTTTCTATATAAGGGAGCTCTGGCAGCCTAGTAGTAAAAAAAAGCTGCACTGCAATCCCCAAGGCACATGGTTCAAATCCAACAGCTGCTACATGGGAGGAGAGCACTCTCCTCCTGTGAGATCTACTGCCTCTGAAAACTGGGAGGGTCAGCTATGGGTTGGTTCTGACTCTTAACAACTCAAAATACAGATTATATATATTACGGAAGCTATATAATGCTTCCTTGTTGTTACTGTTAAGTGTCGTCCAGTTGTAGATGACTCATAGTGACCCTATGAATGAAAGACCCGAACACTTATAACTTTTGTCATTTCCAGAGGCAAGCTATTTCGGAAGTAGATGCCACTGATGTTTCCAAACTAGTTTTAATTGGGAAGCTCCACCAAACACCATTTGTAACCATGATGGTTACCATCATGGGTTACCATTATTGCATCTGACACATCAGTGTCACAGCGTTTAGCATCACAGCAACCACAAGTTACCTCTGTACGGCAAAAACAAACAGATAGTTTAGGAGTGGAATGCAGCACTTTTTAATCCCATCAAAGTACTGATCTGATCCTATGTGAAGAGAGTTTCCTGTGGTAAGGCCTGTAACACTTTGGGTCTTACAAGAGATAAAAGGGAAAGAAAATGAGCTGAGAGTTGGGAACTCGGTAAAATCGAACAAGGCTCAGCAGAAACAGAGTGTGTCTGCTGGTCCTCAGGTCCCTGCACTGAGACTCCTCAGCAGAGGTGAAGGCCAGGGTGTAAAGAGATTTGCAAGAAACACCATGCTTCCAAATATTAAAGAAAATGAGGAACAGCCAGAGAACAGCTTGTCCTAGCACCAACACCTTGACTTGGAACTTTTCAGTCCCCTAAAATGTGAGAAAATTTCTGTTTGTTAGTAATCTACTTGTGACATCTTTGTTACAGCAGGACTGGAGAACTAAGATGAAGTAAATTTGGAGGAGGGAGTGGAGAACAAAGTAAATGAGACGCTGCTTAGTTAAATGTATCGTGATCAACACAAGCATTGTTGGCGCTCTCTTCTGTCTCCTGGATTAACTTTTTAAAGGAACAAGTGAGATTGGGAACCACAAAAAGCAAGTGTTAGACATTCAACTCTTCCAGTGTTCCTGCCATCCATCATACTGTGAGCAAAGTAAAAAGGACCTTATAACCTCCTACTTCACACTGTCAGTGGGAGAATAGCCCCTGGTATAAATAATCTGGAAAGATAAATAAAACAGCAATGCAACAGTTTTTCAAGAACCAAGAAGCTGACCTCTGTCCAGCTTGATCCACAATGTGTTCCTTTTCTCCTCATTTTTTTTTCCCAGTACAATTTCAGTTTAAAGTACAGAATCAAACTGTGCAATGCAAATTCACACCACCTCGGCGAAATAGCAGAGCCCTCCGCTGGGAAGGCAAGAAGAACCAGGTTGTATATATACATGAAAATTGTTCAACGCGCCGTCACTCCCCTGAGTGTTCTGGAGCTCGACTCAGGTCAGAGCTCCTAGAGAAACGCAGGCCTCAGATGACGGGCTGAGGCAGAAACAAAGATTCATAAAAGCGGGCACAGACAGTTGTGGTACTCACCTCCCTGCCTCAAATGTGAACCACGTGGCATCACGTCCATACCGCCGCAGGGCGCTTAGCGGCCAAGAGATGAGTTTGACTCTGGGATTCTGGATGTCCCAAAGACAGATATGCTCATATGTAATCTGCAAGGCACATTCGCCATGTACATCTAAGTTAGGAGATGGCATCAAATACACATTGAATCTCTCTGGGAGAAAAACAAAAGGTTAGTCTAAAATCCCCAGGAATAACAACACATCACAGACACTGTAGGAAAACAGAGTCATTTAAAAACAATTCAAGACCACATGCTCCTCTCTAGGCGTGGGGTGGGTGCGTGTGTTGGGGGGGGGACACACACAGGAACCTAAACCTTCCTCATCAATTACCAGAAAACAAGTTGTGAAATGCAGCCCACATGAAATGATGCAAAAAAAAAAAAAAAAAAAAAGGGCACATCTGGCTGCCATAAGCACTAAGTGATATTTGTACAAAGACAATTTTTAGAAATTTTTAATGTGCATAAGGAAAAAAAATTTGTATGTCAATAAAAGACGAAAGCAGTCGAGCCATTAAAAGCATTTTTTTCCTTCTGCCAAGTACAAGTTAATTACACCACACTTTGCATTCATAAAAGACACAGGTGCAAACTAATAATCTCACAGTTTAGTGATATTTAAGTTATATTGATCAACTTATAATTATCAAAACTGAATAAAAGTTAGATTCCAAATTACTTAAATAAGACTTCATGCTATTATGCACTTAAATGGCCAACCACTTGGGAAAAATGCCAATGGATATATTTCAACTAGTTTTAACAAAGAACTATTATTAGTCAAACATGAGGAAGAAATCTTCATTTGCTCATTTTAATGTTTGTTAAAAGTTAACTAAGATTGCCTTAAATAAACTACTTGGCTGATTAGCAAATATTCATATCCAAAGAAACATTATGATATTTGTTACATTTTTTAAAAAAATACTGTAAGAAGTTAGAGAGTTAAACATCTTTAAGAGGAAAAAGAAATAAAAAGTTATTATAATCTACTCATTAGCAAGCTAAAGGTATCTAACAAAATACTATTGTAGGAAGATGTAATATTAGTGATATTCTAAATTAAATGTTTTCATAGCAAGATAATTGTATCAACATTTTGAAAGAGTTCAGTTGGGTATATAAGTAGGGTATGAAGATTGTGCTTATGTAATGCGTTCATGAACCTCCTAATTTGAATTTTCAGAATGACTCTAAAATTTAAAAAAACAAAATATTTGTTGCTCTCTTATAACTATTAGTGTGAAAATATACTTCCAATGGAATGAATTTCTGAATAACAAAGATTGTCTTCACTAAGAATAAAAAGAAGTTTACCAGCAGTTTTGCTTTAAATAGCAGTAATAATGGTGGCAGCAATGATTATTCTAATCACAATTACTTAAAGATACGCAGAGAAATATATGTTAATTGTGCCTTAAAAAATAGTTCCATAATACTCATTAGTGGTCATATTTGGCCTCTGAAGACCCCTGGACAGTCAGCAGTGAGTCGGCTTTGACTCGGCAGCATACAACAACAGTCGTATATTCCTCAACGTTTTGATTCTCATTTGCCAAAAGAGGAAACTCAGGTATAGAAAGTGGACATGGCGACGCTATTTCATAGACACTACCATCTCCTGGATTCTGTTTGCAGCATGAGTAGGATCCTGTCTCACAAACAAAAGTTGTGGAAATAAAAGCTGATCTGAACACTCGAGCAAGAACTAAATAAATAAATAAAATTTAAACCTGTCCTGGTTTCTCTTTATTTGGGGCTTTATTGCTACTTGAACATGAACATTATGGGTGCGACCTTAAGGCCCAGGGACACCTTGATGTTGGAGGAGCTGAGAGTGAGGTCATATGACCTTGAGTAAATGACTTAGCCTCTCTGTAGCTCAATTTCACAGTCTACAAAGAGCCTCTCTGAATTAGCCAGCACTTCTAGGTCACAGTCAATAATAACCTCTCCAGGGAGATGGATTATGGCCAATATGGTGCATCCAAATAGCCATAGGCTATAAAAGTGTCATGAAGACATAGTTCCAATGGGGAGGGAGAGTATTTTTTTTTTATTTTTTACTAACAATTGGTGTGTGTTCTGAAGGAAGGGTCAGGGCAATTCCACCCCTGCCATGTCTGTAATCCAGCCAGATGACCCCACAGCCCCTTCAGCCGTGGTGTGTCCTCATTGGTCACATCGAGTGAAGCTCGACTCAGAGATCCACCTGCCGCCTTATGAGGCTCAGCTGTTTACAGAGAGAGATGCCTCACCTGCATCAGGTGTTCCTACTGTAAACCAACATCAGTGTGTTCATGAATGTTCCTGAATATTTTTGTCATTGTTACTGAGGCTTATTCTCAGGTGGAGGGCTTAGCTCAAAGTGTTGGCTCAAGTGTTTGATGAAAAAAAATTAATAAAAAGAAATCTCAAATTTAAGTGTGTTTAGGCAAGAGGAACAATCCTAAAGTTTAGATTTAACTCAAAAAGCATTGGAGAGCTTTCAATAAAATTTTAAATGAAAAGGCAAGAAAAAAAGAAATCCATTTACTGTTGAGTAATGGAGGTTTTCATTCTAGTGGAGACTAAATTTCTGGATTCCAAGGACGCTGAGGTGACCCATCATCCGTGCCACCACCCTGAAGTGACCTTTGGGCCTCGAGACAACTGATTTCTTTAAAAGTCACATGAAACAAGAAGTCTAGCCTTGGACATGGTGAGCTTTTCTAGAACAATCTATGTACGATTTTGACAATAGCAATTCCAAAGATCAATCTAGAAGCTATTTTCTGGGGTAAACTGTTACTGTGTAAACAATACTCCGGCTCTTTCCGTGACAATGCATACTAAACTGGAGTATAAGGTTCTGCAAAAAAAAAAAAAAAAATGGTCTTTCCTTGAAGTATTTCTGACTTCCTAGGCAGATATGTTACCCTGATGTGCAAATCATATATTAAATAAATATCGATCAATTTCTCCTTACATTACAAAAACATGGTTTTTGTTTTACATTTTTAAAATCCTCATATCAAAAATACTGGGCCGGACCGCTGTGTGAAAAGAATGACTATCTAGTTATTGTAACACAAGTAAAGTTTTTATCTCCTTCTGCTTTCAGTTTCCCCATCTGTAAAGTGACATATTATATGATAGGGCTACTGAGAAAATGCCAGAATCTAGCAGAATATTGCAGTGCAATACCTGACACACAGCAGGCTCCCTGAAAGTCTACCAGATATCAATAATGTAGATCTAGACTTAAATCTATCTTTCTATCATCTATCTATCTATCTATCTATCTC
>NW_006399765.1:27280640-27328421 GCF_000299155.1 Elephantulus edwardii | reverse complement strand
CTACCTATCTACCTATCTTTCTATCTATCTAATATACTGGGGGGGGGAGAAGAAGTTTATCTAAAAGCTAGTACCAGTTGTTAATGAGATTACAAGATTGTTATTTCTTTCTTCATATATTTTTAGAACTCAGAAAATACCACACGAGGATGTTATATGTTGACTGTCTAGGGCATCAGGCCAGGCTAAAACAGTTTCACAGGAATGAGAAAGAGTGAATTTTCTTTACTTACCATTCTGTTCTCTCTCCACCCCTGTGGCCAGTAAGTCGGGTTCTCCGAGGCTAATGTCATTGATCCGTGCCCCGATGCACTCCACCTGGAGGGCTTTGCACCATTCGTCAGCCTCCAGATCTGCACAGACGGCCAGAATATTAGCTTATAAGCACAGCAGCCCCTTGAGGGCTAAATTCAAAAGCTCCCAGTTCCCCGAACAAACCTGATTCACAAGCAAAGGTCTTAGAGGTATCATCATTGAAATAAATCCCTATGGCGTGTTTCTTGGTGCTCTTTGGCAATCTCGCTACATTCTTCACATTGTTGAGTTCGGTAACCTGGAAAATGAAGAATGAGATGTGTGGATCACGCTTCCCCAAGTAAATGTTACCAATCAATCGTATGCAGTAAAGGTGAGGTGCAGAGAGCAGGAAAGCACAGCACAGGGGTGTACAACTCGACAGTGAAGCCTCTGTATCTGGAAGGAAGGAGTGATTCAGGTGAATTTGGATTCAGCCTTCATACATAGCAAGGGAGAGTAACAAATTACCTCTCCTTACTAAACTCTGTAAAGCATATCAAGTGGGACTGACTCCAATGCACAGCAACCTCATGTGACAGAACTGAAGTGGCCCATAGAGTTTTCTTAGTTATACTCATGACAGGATCAGATTACCAAGTCATTCTCCCAGAAAGTTGTTAAATGACTTCTAATTACCAACCTTTCTGTTAGCAGCCAAAGGCTTGACCAAGGTGCTACCAGGGCTCCTTCTGTCCACCCTAACAGCCTCCAAATACTCCATCACTTCTGCACAATCTCACTCTAAGTATGTTCACTATTAATCCCAAGCAATGAAGAACACAGAACGGAGGTCCAGTTAAAAATAAAAAATTCTTTTATAAAAATTATCTTGGTCTCTGATTATCAGAGATGAAGACCAGATGATTTAAAAAGTGACCCTTTTTATGAGGCCAAGTCATGTATTATATGGTAACACAGAGTCCATACAGAACTTGACTGGTAAAATACTTCACTCCTCTAATACGGTCCTGGCTTCTCAATTGTCACAAGTGCTGTAGGCTAAACCCCACCATCCGTTTGACCCCATTAGTCTTCCTGAGAGAGAATGATGGGTCAAATTGCTTCCATATAAACTGCAGCGTCGGAGAGGGTTACATTGTCCTATATATACGGTCACTACAAGCTGGGACTGGCTCACCAGCTGTAGATTACAGCACTTCCTTTTAGAGTATAGAATGCTGAGATGGGGCCAACACCTTTGGAAAAGCCAGGTCCCCATTAGATTTTTCTCTTCTGCTTCTCCCCAACAGTCTCTTGGTCCCAGTATCCCCCCTGACAAAGGGTGTTGGCTCATCAGTGTTGGTTCCTACACTCATCGGTCTTCGTTAAGTTACATCTGAATTTCGCGCCACATCTGAGGTCTGTAGGAACTGGGTCCACTTTGATGGCTTCAAGGTAGAATATTCACAAGACAAATAGCCCTTTCCCAAGGACAACTTAACCTCCTCTTAGCAGAATTCTTTGGAGCTATGACACCAAACACTGGGCCTTCGATCAATCTTTGCCTTTGGTTATGTTGCAGGAGTTCTCTCATCTGTTATTCTAAATTCAATAAACACTTGGTTCAAGAAGCAAGGTGAAAGCAGAGAAAATATCCTTGATGCATAAACTAATCTGATATTTCCTGGCTTCTTAACTTACACCTGCTCTTCGAATAGCAGAAATACAAACTTCTCAGCATGAATTATCATATCCATGTTTCTCTGAGTTAGCCTGACCTATCTCTTCAGTGACTTCACGACACACCTCTCATCCTCTGACTAAATCCTGTCTCCCGGTGGTCACCTGATACAACAGCTTCGTTTTTTTAAAAAAATTTTTATTGACTTTATTTTTGTGCCACCACTACAAGAACAAACAAATCTGTTTTAGCAGAATTACAACTGGAAGCTCCTCCTTAGAAGTAAGCAAGGGAAGACTTCCTCTCAGGCACGTTGGACGTGTTATTAGGAGGGTCTGGCCAGCGGAGAAAGACTTCATGTCTGGTGAATTAGAGGGTTAGCTAAAGAGAGCACATCCTTAATAAGCTGGATTGACGCTGTGATTGCAACCCTCGGCTCAAGCACAGCACGGACGGTGAGGGTGGCAGGAGATCAAGGCGCGTTTTATTCTGTTGTCCACGGGCTTGCTATGATTCTGAAAAGACTTGACAGCATCTAAGAACAACAAAAACAATCTTAGTACAAGCTACAATCAACGCGTGGTTTAACACAACCTTATCTCTGCTTCCAACCTAATTCCCTTTACTTCAGTGTCCACGCGTGAACCTGGATTAGCTGTACAAAACACTCTGACATGTCTATGCACAAAGCAGCCCTGGAAACACAGTGGTTAAGCATTTAGATGTTATTTTTAAAAAAATTCAGTGGTTCAAATTCACCAGCTGCTCCGTGAGAGAAAGATGTGTCAGTCGGCTTCCATAACGATCTACAGCTTTGGAAAGCCGATAGGGCGACCTTGCTCCATCCTCAAGGAAATGAGTCAGAGGCAGTGGGTCTTCCGTATTGTCAATTTGGTCTCAGATAATCTTTTAAAAGAACATTATTGTCAGGGACGACTCTTCTTCCCAAAGTGAGCTAAAGTGCTATTTAGCTTAAAGATGACTTCAAGAGATAGTTTTGGTTGAAAGTTTAAAGATTAAATAATAGATTCAGGAGTGTCTCCAAAATGTTCAAACTCATTGCCAATCAGAAAGATGCAAATCAAAACAACAATGGTATATTATCTCACGGCAGCAATGGCAACGTTTAACAGGACAGCAAACAATAAAGGTCAGAGAGGATATGGAGACACATGTGGACTGTAAAATGGTGTAATCCTTATAGAAGGTAGTTTTGTGTTTTCTCAAAAAAAAAAGGTGAACATAGAAAACTCATACGACCCAGCTATCCCATTTTAAGTTATCAAAACTAGGAAGGTGGTAATTTTAAAAATTATAGACTGGAGAGCATTATGCTGAGTGAAGTAAATCAGTCTCATAAGAGCAAATACTATGGAAGATCATGATTGTAAACATAGAAGAATAACTAGTAAAATGTGTATGGGGACCCAAGTGGGGAAGGGTTGGGAGCAGAAGGGTGAGGATGGGGGGAGGGGGGAAAACCACAGGGTTGCACAATTTGGTGGGTAGATGGGGGAGGGGGAGTAAAGGAAATGGGAAAGATCCTGGAGGGATCTGGAAAGATGGGGTAATGGTAGCCATAGTTCAATGGTGATTAACTTTATAAAACACAGTGAATGGGTAGGAAACGCACTGTGAAAGGATAGTGTGAAAAAACGTGTATAACGAACATCATATGCAAACCAATATAAAATAAAAATGAAACAAAATAAAACCTGGGAAGGTACTAGAGGGAAGGCCAGGGAAGCTGCAAATGTTCTCCAAGGCACAGGGCACCTTCACCTCCACCTCCACCAAGGAGTTAACTGGTTCCAAATGATCCTAAGGACTGAGGTGAAGGCAGCCTGCTGTCATAAAAGTAGATAATGAATGAAGCGAGTTCTTTGTGCATTTACAAAGAGTGTCGTTCACATGAAATCCACCGGAATGGCCTCCCATGGAGTTGAGCAGAGCTCAGTTTACTGGCCACACGTGGAAACCTTAAACGATCTCAGGTGGCAAGATAAGGACAGAGAAACCCTGTAGACAACCAGGAAAGAAGAGATTCTAACTGAAACTCGGGCTGCAGCAGGGTTGAACAAAGAGGCGAGGAGATAGCTATGAGGAAGACATGTAATTACTGTGTAATTCCTGATCTCTCTTTTCCTAGCTATCAAATATACACAGTACTAGAATTCAATGAAACAAAGGCATACTCAACTGTCTGTTAAATTCCTGATAAATATTAAAGTATGCCACCGACTAAGGAATTCCCCAAAATGGACCACCAAATTCACTTAGCTATTTAAAGCCAAACTCCAGATATTTTCTCCATCCTAAACAATACTATTTATTGAAATAAATGCTTAATATCCAGCAATTAACCAAGTGGTCATACTTTAGAAGTCTCATTTGCTACCAATAGAGTTTTACAATAACCACTTAGAAAACAATTACAAATCACACAATTCAATTTTCCAAATGGATTATTTTGTAACTAGAGGAAGAAAGGGTGGACATTTCTTCTAGTGTTTTCAAGGGAAGATTAATACAATTGGATTTTTAAAGAAATTCCCTCGAGGAACTGGAATATTCCGGTTAGAAATGTGCAATTAGTAGGCATTGTGTGAGGCTACTAAGGATGTTTCTGGTGTGCTGACAAGTCAAAAGCCATTTAAGAAAACAAGGATTTGATTTCCAATTTTTCTCCCGCTTTTACTGACAGTACTTTACAGATGATGATTTATTTATGTTTACCGAGTGAAAATGAGCCGGTACCTAAAAGACAATTTTCTGCCTTGCTTTTGTAGGTTGTATTCTAATTATTTTTCCCCTTGTGGGACTGAATGAATTAAGTGAGCAATTCACTTTGTATATGCAAATTGCAAAGCTCTGTAGAAGCTTTAAATTACTTCTTTTTTAAAAAAAAAAATATTGAAATCATCAGAATGGAAAGGCATGTTTACACCTTTAAGTTCTATAAATTGTCTTCAAAAATAAAATTGGTATAATATAAAAGCAATCTATTTCTGTGTCCACAGTGTTTTGGGGGCGTTAATGAAGTGACCAATGACATCAGCAGTAGCATTACTGCTGTTAGTACATTATTATTTTCTGTTAAAATTTTCAGAGTCCCCTGAAATTGGAATCTAGTAACCACTTCTATTCCATTTTCCAAAAGACCTGGTATAATGTATAGCAGAACTTTTAACTTTCTCATCTCATCCTTCCTCAGAAAGGACTGTTAGTGTAAAGACATTGCCCCAGTCATTAGGAAGAAGCTAAGCTTTAGTTGAAGCACAAAGTATTTCTTTACAAATGAAAAATAAAGTCTCCCCTCCAAACTCTTGAACACAGGAGTTTAAGAAAACATTAAAAAAAAAACTCTTAAGAAAGAACCAGTCTAGACAGTGCCCTCCCTTCCCTTTTTTTCCAAAAATATCCACGTGCCCTGGTCACTTAAAATAAATTGGGCTAGTGTCGGTCTGAGTTATAAATCTGGAACATCTCCCTGAAAAGTAGATCTTTACTTGCGCTGGTGAGATAACTGAAATAGCCCGTTGATCGTGTCTTCCTTTAAATTAAGTCACAGAAACAAAAGGAGAGGAAGAAAGGCCTTTCAACTGAACCTTTTATCTTGGAAATTTCCAGAAGAACTGGCATCTTGGGGGATGAGGTACTTTTCATAAGCTGTCCATGAATTTTCTTTTTTAATGAATGAAAAAAGATTTTTATAGCATATTCTTCTCATTTAATTTTTTCCTATTCATTCATTGTTGCACATTTTCCTCCCTGCCCACCCCTTCCCCTCAGTTCATTTTTCTCTTTGAAAAGAAAAAAAAATTCTTTCATTGTTATACAGTCCTTCCCCCCACCCCCCCAAGTCCACAGTCCACTTTACTATGCATTTCTTTTTCTGGAATCTTGTCATAAAAATAATACCTAAACATATATTCCTTTTAAACAGTTCTCTCCCTCATCTGTTTGAATGCAGTATATATTATTTATCCCTTCTTTTCTTAGCTCTCCCCAAGCCCAGTGTCCGTCCCATTTTACAACAGTGGCCCTATGCAGTATTTTGTGACTGAAATATTTCACTCAGCATAATGTCCTCCAGGGTCACCCATTTTCTATAATATTTCATGAGTTCTTTGTTTTTCAATGCAGCATAGAGATTTCTTGCTGTTTTTGAGAAGCTATCTGTATTAATTGAGAAACTGTATCTTGCTGTCCAAACATGGTCTTCACAACTGCTTGCTGTGCATCAGAAAGCTGGAAAAAGACTAAGGATGATAGAAGAAGATTTGAGTTGTGGTGCTGGAGAAGAGTAGTGAACATACCATGGACTGCCAAGAGAACAAAAAGGTCTGTCCAGGAGAGGGTGAAACCAAATTGCTTCTTGGAGGCAAAGATTTTGAAGTTCCATCTCACATACTTTGGCCATGTTATGAGGAGAGACCAGTCCATGGAGAAGGACATCATGCTTGGATGGGTGGAGATACAGTACAGGAAGGAAAGACCCTGGATAAGATAGATTGGCACAGTAACTGGGAAAATGAGGGGTAGGTGTGTCAGGGAAAATGAGATTGGCTCAAGACAGAGCGGAGTTCAGAGTTATTGTACATAGGGGCACTATGAGTCACAAGAGTTTCAACGGCACATATCAATATCTTGCTTTCCGAAATAATTGAGTAATTGTGTCTTGCTGTTAACCCAGCTTGGGACTGCTGTTCAGTAAACCTGGACTTTCACTGGGTGATATCCTTTGTCTTCCACCCCATGCCCAACCCTGTTCTGTCCCCCCAGTAAACTCCACAACTATGAGTAAAAGGAGCTTTTGTAAAGTCTGTGTGGTCATTTACAATGCATTTCGAATCCAGTAATTAGTAGAAGTAGGTACAACAGGGCGGGGGGTAATGTCTGATCTTGTAACTATTATTTGGTACCGTGGATGTTATTGATGCGGAGTTTCCCTTTGTACGGTTTAAAGAGGTCTGACTCGGCCATGCCCACATCGCCTTTGCTCATTTGACAGCTGTAAATGAATTATTGTACTCTGGTAGTAAAGAATGCTCCTATTACTAGTCACAGACTCAGTTCCAACTCCTGGAGACCTCATGCTCACAGGGTCTGTCACCAAGATTTTCAAGGCTGTGACCTTTCAAAAGCAGACCTGCCACACTTAGCTTCTGGGGCCTCAGAGTGAAACAACTCTCAACCATGCAGATAATAGTGCTTAATCCTTTGTGCTACCCAGCGACTTGAAAGAAAACTCTGTAGAATTAAATAGGCATCTGTTAAATTAAACAGGCATAGCTTATTGGTTTAGAACTAGGACAAAACTATGAGGAAAAGGAGACTTAGTGTAATTAGCACAACCACATAGTGTATCTTTTAAATCGGAATTTTTTATGTGGAAGAATTTACTACTATAAATTATGCAAGGATTACAGCAAGAAAGTCTTAGGGAAGTCAGTATTTATATCTCTTTACATAGATTGTTGTTAAGTGTTCAAGAGTTGCTTTCCACTTATAGTGACCTCATGCCACAGTAAATAACAACCCCCTAGGGCTTTCTTAGATATCATCTTTAGGAAAGCAAATTGTTGAGTCTTTCTTCCATGGACCTACAGGATGGGTTTGACCAATCAACCTTTTTTGTTATCAACTGGACACTTAACCATGGCCTCTTTTCATAATAATTATTCTGTCTTCTTTTCTTTTCAGAAAAAGAATAATTTTATTTTATAAAGCACGATCTATTTTTGCTCCAGAATAGAATATATCTGTGTGGAAACATGCTTGTAGGGACACAAAAAAGAGCCTGAAAAGTAAACATCAAAGTATCAGTATTTTTTCTGAGGCATGAGATTAGAAGTCAAGGTCGGATTTCCTCACTTCACCCCCATTTTACATCATACATTTCATGTGAATTTAAACTGTACAAAGAACATGGATGATTTTTATAGGTTGAAGAATAAGGAAAATATCTAAAAAGCGAAATAAAAAGGTAAATGGATTTCCATCCTTTATCAATACAACTATTTAAAGAATGAATCCCTCAGCTAATAACACCCTCTGGTTTCACCTAGACTTTAAAAGCAGATGATTAATTTTTACCTACTTAAGAAAACGATCTTTTTTCTTTTGGCATCATTTACAGAGAATTTTCATGTGCATTTGGATTATACTCAGATATTTACACAGGCATAAACGTGAAACCACTTAGTGTTCTAGTGATTTATATGCTATTAAGAAATTCATGTTATGGTGTGATTAAGGAGCGGGCAGGGGCACCTCTCCAGTGATTGGCTTTTTAGGTAGTTTGTTTGGTCCCCCCACCCCCAGCTTTGCAATATGTATATGTGATTATGTGTTAAGCATATAACTTGTTGTTGTGTGCCATTGAGTGGGAACTGACCCCTAGCTGACCCTCCAGTGTGTTTTCGGAGGCAGTCAATTACACAAGAGGAGACTGCCCATCCTGCTCCGACAAAGCTGGTGGCCTTGAACAGTGTACCTTCGAGATTGCAGCGCAGCTTCTTGCCACGAGGCCTTAACACAGGTCAGTGACATAATCAACAATCGAAATCTTTATATATCCTAAAAAAAACTCTACCCGAGATTTTTCTAAAATTCAGAGCCAACTAATCATTTCAAAAGATTGAGCAAATAATTGTGTGGCAGAAGAGAAAACAATTCAGACTGGATGATTGATTTATCAAATTATAGGCCTTTAGTAATTTTCATGATTAGTTTACACAAATAATGAAAATGAGCTTTAAGTTTAATCAAAGTAAAGAAAACATTCAAGTGTAGATTTAAGACATGCAGGGTATGTAGCCTGAAGATTACAGAACATCACCAATAAAAGAAATCATCAAGTTAAATAAATGAAAAGGTGTATAATATTTATAGCTTGGAAGACTTAACATAAAAATGCTGCTGCTGCTGCTTTTGTTGTTGCTGTTGTTGTGTACCCTTCGGTTGGAACTGACACATATCTGACCCTCCAATGGGTTTTTAAAGACCGTTTCATCCCACGGGAGGAGATTGCCCATCTTTCTCCTGTGAAGCAGTTGGCAGATTTGAACCACGGCCGTTGGGATGCCAGCACAGCTCCTTACCAGCAGTCTACTAGAGCTCCCAAAAGTGATGCTAATTTCCCTCAAATTGATTTATCTCTTCATGTCATTGTCACTGGGTCAGAACCAACTTAGAGTTGATGCTCTACTGGGCTCTCAGAAGCCGTAAACAGCACAGAAGTGGACTGCTCATCTTTCTTTCATGGAGTAGGTGGTGAAAGGGAATCGCTTTCATTTAACAGTGTGACTTCTCAGGGAGTAGACCACCAGAGCTCCCCTCAAAATGGTCTATAATTCCTCAGTTTGCCTCAAACTGGTCTAGTATAATTCCTATCAAAACCCCAAATACCTAGCAAAATAAGAAGGTTATTTATAGACACAGACGAATTTGCTCTAAAGCCTGCATGCAAGAACACAGACACTACAATAGTTAAAATGTTCTTGAGAAAGAAGTACAAGGTAGGATGAGTCAATCCTGATTACAGTATAATCAAGCCAGGGTGATATTACTGGAGGTATAAACACAGAGATCAATGAAATGGACTAAAGAAACAAAGAAATGGTTAAAAACCTGGTGAAACGATTTTGGACCAAAACTCAACAGCAATACCATAAAGGGATGATGACATGATTCTCACACACGGTGCTCACGTGGCAGAAGCAGAAAGAAAACGGAGTGAAAGAAACGACCTGGCTCAAACCTTAATCCAAAACCAAGTAGAAATGGATCTCAAACATGAAACTAGAAAACCTTTGTTGTTGTTGTTGTTGTTGTTGTTGTTGTTATGTACTGACCTTCCAGTAGGTTTTCAGAGGCTGATGGGGTTGTGGTTAAGAATCCTGAAGGTAAACAGTTCAAATCCACCAGCTGGTCTGCAGAAGAAGGATGGGCAATCTCTTCCTATGTGATTAACTGTCTCTAAAACCCGCTGGATAGTCAGCTATGGGTCAGTGCCAGCCTGGCAGCACACAGCAACAAATTGCGTAGAATAAAACTGTCCATCTTTCTCCTAAGGAGAAGTTAGGAGATAGTACCTGTCTGCCTTTAGGCTGTCATTGCAACTCCTTACCACTAAGGCACCAGAACCGTCTGTAAAGCCTTTAGAAAACAAATAAGACAAAGAAATCAGCAAAAATTCAAGTACGCAGTACCACACTGGTCGACACAAACCTCTCGACGGAGATTTCTCCCATACTTCAAAAGCATCTGAATCCGGTTTTTTCACCAACTTTGGAAGAAGCACACTTTTCTACCAGCATCTTATACAGAGAGTTTCTTATACAACTTGATCTTACAAAGAGTTTGTCATTGTCTTTAAGATCTGTCGCTGTGCCATGGAGTTGAGTCTGACTTTTCAGGATGAAGGGCTGGGCAAAGAGTTTAGATTTGACATCAAAGTACAATCCATAAAGAGGGGGAAATGATAACTTGGATATGATCAAAATGAAAACTTTCTGTGGAAGACTCTGTTTAAAGATAAAAGGCAAGTTACAGCTGAAAGGAAAATATTTACAAATCACATATACCTGACAAGCATTGGTGTCTTAGAGACTAGTACCTCAAAACTCAACGGTGAAGAAACGGGTGAAACAGCAATATAATTAAAAATATGTAAAAGGCATGAAGAGAAAAAAAATAATAAAAAAAACAAAAAACAAACAAACATAAAAAGGCATGAAGAGATATTAAAGCAAGAAGGATGGAAAATAAGTGTATGAGATATTTGGCATCATGGGTTAGTAGGGGAGCTCTGGTGGTGCTGTCTTTAGGGAGCTGCTAGCCCAAAGGTAGCATCTGTTTGGAGGTTCAAATCCATGAATCCACCAGCATCTCAGAGGGAGGAGAGGCAATCTCCTCATATGCAATTTACATCGTCCAAAGATCCAAAGTAGAGATAGAGCGGATGTTCTTATATGGCAAATAGTGAGACAAATGGTGGTACCGCCATACAATGGGAACACCTAGCAATAAAAAGGAATAGGCTACAGGTATCTGACCCAAGTCAGGTGACTCTCAAATGAATGACATTGAGTGAAAAAATGTCAAGTCCAAAAGGTTACAGACAAGAAGATTCCAGTTATATAAGCTTCTTAGGATTGCAAAATTGTAGAAATGGAGAAAAGATTAGTGCTTAGGGTGGGGTTAGAAAATGTGATTATAAAAGAACACAAGAAATCCAAAGCTGATGGTAATGTGCATGTGTGAACTGTGTTGTTACAGATAGTTGTTGTTGTTAGGTGTCATTAAGTCCAATACGACTCAGGGTGACCCAGTGAACAACCCTAATCATCTCTGAAATACTTGAGCCCATTGCTGCAGTTACTGTATCAGTCCACCTGGTTGAAAGTCTTCGTCTTCTTTGTAGACCTTCCACATTTCCAATCATGATGTCCTTCTCCAAGGAATGGCGTCTCCTAACAACATGTTCAAAGTATGTGAGACAAAGCTTCACCATCCTTGTCTCTAAGGAGCACTTTGGCTGTACTTTCTCTGTGACATAGCGACTTGTTCTTTTGGTAGTGTGTGGGATATTCTCTTCTCCAATGCCAAACTCAATGGCATCAATTCTTCTTCTGTCATTCATATTCACTGCCCAGCTCTCAGATCCATAGCACATGATTAGAAAGGCCATGGCTTGACTAAGTGTATCTTAGTCTTTAAACTGACATCATTGCTCTCCCGGACTTTGGAGAAGTCCCTGACAGCAGATTTTCCCAATGCTATGGTTCTCCTGACTACTGGTATCAAGAGTGTTGATAGTGGATTCAAATAAAATGAAATTGTTGACAACTTTAATCTTTTCTCTATCACGATGTCGTCTATTGGTCCAGAGATGAGAAAAAGTTTTCTTGACCTTGAGATGTAATCCATGTTGAAGGCCATAATCTTTGCTTTTCTGCAACAAGACCTTAAAGTTCTCCCTTTCAGCAAGCAAGGATATGTCATCTGCACAGTGCAAGTTGTTGATGAATCTTCCTTCAATCCTTCAACCCTGTATAAGTGACACAGCTGTATAGAATTCTCTCTCTCTCTCTCTCTCTCTCTCTCTCTCTCTCTCTCTCTCACACACACACACACACACACACACACACACGTAAAATTGGAAAAATCTGAATGAGATCCATAGATTATATCCATGCTAGTATTTTGATGGTAATTATTCTACTATATTTTCCAAGCTGTTAGCACTGGAGTGTACAAATAAGTTAATGTGTCCACTTACTACCAAAGATTGGAGCATTAAGTCTACCTAGAAGCACCTCCAAAATACAGGCTTGGTTTTCTGCTTTGGAAAAGTAAGTCATTGAAAATCCCATTGTTCTCTTTGTTATATGTAATCCCCATAAGTTGGAATCAATTTAATGGCAACTGATTTGGCTTACCTGTTACCATTAGGGGAAACGGGGTGCAAAACATACAATATTTCTCTGTGCTATTTCTTACAACTAAGTGTAAATATACAAATTACTTAAGAAAAAATAAATAAAAACATGCTTCTTAGAGTATCTCTACTGGCCTCTGTATACATGAAGAAGAGAGGAAGAATGACTCTTTCATTTCCTCCTCCACCTTCCTATCTGAATTAGTGTCTCCATTGCTTATCTGTCTAAACAGTGGGTTGTCTGAGAAAAGTGTCAAGAAATAAAAATTCTACACAGCGTACACAACTCTCCCGTCATGGGCATGTTCTCAAGTTGACTCATTCTGACTCACTTCCTCTGTGAAAGCACTCCCTCATAAGATTGTAGTCAAGAGTGAGTTATTAGAACCCAGGACTTTGTTCAGTGGCAGAGACTAACAAACTCCCAACAGCAGCCAATATTATGACAAAAGGAGCACTATTTGCTTAAAAGAGATACATGATAATAAATACAATACCAAGGAGATTCACGACCCATTCTGTTTTCAAAATGATGATTCAACGTTTTCAAGGACTTCGCAGAATCTGTGGTGAATTATTGGGCTATGAATCTCAAGGCAAAATAACTTCTTGTTCTTCTCAAACTTCTCTGATCACAGCGTGCTACTCTCAGTCGTGACTGTGGCTATATTCTCAGACACACATTTTGGGAAATAATCTCCTAAACGTTTGTTGGAATTGCCCTTTTTGGTAAAAATCAAACCTGCTGTCGAGTCTGGCTATTGTTAAGTGCTGCTTGGTCGTAGTGACCGTATGAGCAATAGTTTGGAACCTTGCCCTGTCCTTCACAATCACCATGACCTCTACCACCCTTGAGCCCTTTCCTGTAGTCACTGTGTAAATTCCTCTTTTGAGGGTCTTCTTCTCTTAATAACCACATAAGACAAAATAGATCTGCCCCCTCCAGACCCCAAGGCTGCGATCTCACCAAAGTGGATCACCTCATCTTTTTTCCACGCCTGTTGGTTGAACTGCCACACTTTGAGTTAGCACTTATCTACTATACCACAAAGACTTCTATTAAGCATATGTCTTATTGCAATTTATTTATTCCTTCTTAAAACTGCTTCATGAATAATTTTTACAATATTTGTAAGAAGTCATCGCAACATAATTTTCATGTTTATAACATATTCCTTTAGAAATGTGGAACATTATTGTTCCACAAAATGGTATCAAAATTCCCATCTCCTAAAAAAAAAAAAAGTTCCCATTGAATTCCACATGTCTTCCATTACTGAAAACATGGGATACTGGAAAAAAAATTAAGCAGAAAATAATCTGGTCATTAAAAAATTAAGCAGCTTTTCAGTGGCATAGAGTGGCCAAGCCAGGGTTAGAACCTAGGATCAGGTCCTCTATATCAAGGCATCAGAGTTTTAATATTGCTGCAATCATGGTTCGTCTAACTCCCAGCCACCCCTGTCAGTGGAGTGAGCTGTGAGGGAGACCTCCGTGGAAAAGGCACATTATGAAATGAAAAGGAATAGTGCTCTATGTGCATTATTCATACATTTATTTTTCAATTTTGCATAAGAGTTTTGGGGTTGTTTTCTTTTACCTTCCTTCTCAGGGATGAAGGCAGCAATATTTAAAGTCTACAGTCAATTTCGTATGTTAAAATGTCTATGAAGAATCCAATATGCAAACCAGATTTCCCCCCCCCCTCCCTTAATAATATCTTTTAAAATGAAATGAAAGAGGTGCTGGGCTCCTTAATGCTACAGCTTTTCCATGCACAGGCTGTATCTACAGAAACCCACTCAATTGCTGTCTTGATCAAAAGGCATGATTTAGGAGCCCTCATTTCTTCTGGAAATTACTTTATTTATATTAGAATAAACTTGAAACCTGGTCACGGTCGACTACAGAGAACCCCAGAATTTTATTATCAAGATTCATAAATTACACAGCATTTAGATTTTTAAAAAAAAACCCTCTACATTGTTGAGTTACCCCAGCCTTTTGCATGCCCTCAAGAGATTAATCCTAAATGAATCAGATCTAAAAGTCTAAGGAGGATGAATCAGCTGCAGGAACTCATCAAGGGCTGGGAGGCTTAATGTAGATAATTCTTCCGTTCTAATGCTTTGAACTTTGGTTAATGATTATTAGAGATGAAAGAGAATGTGGCTCACCACATTCTCTGAAGATTTGCATATTAAAATCCAAAGCCAGCAGGTAAAAGTCTGTAACAGAACAAGTTCATTCACAGAGCCCCTTTCCCCTGCCTCAGGTCCTCAGGGCCAGGGGAGGCCTTTTCTTCCCATTTGGGTTTATGCATTTGGATATGTCCTCCATACGCTTCTCAGTGCTGAAGTTTTCTGCCCATACCATTCATCACCCACCCCGTTTCCCCTACTTTGGAGTGCTCCACCTCTTCTCATCTATCTCTCGTGCTGTTTTTTTTTTCTCCTTAGCTGAACAAAAACACAGCTTATATGCCTTTTCCTGTATGCAATATTACTTAAAATGGACGACTCTGGAGGACATTATGCTGAGTGAAATATCTCAGTCACAAAAGGATAAATACTGCATAGTGCCACTGTTGTAGAACAGGACTGACATCAGGGTTGGGGTGAGAAAAATTGGATAAATTATGTATACTGCATTGAAACACATGAGGGAGAGAACTGTTTGAAAGGGATAGATGATTGGGTATTATGGTTATGACAAGAGTCCAGAATGAAGGCTGCATAGTGGAGTGCACTTGGGGCAGGGAAGTGGGGGATTCTATACCAATGAAATAATTTTTCTTTTACTTTTCAAAGAGAAGTGTGAACTGCAGGGAGGGGTGGGCAGGGAGAAAAATGCAACAATGAATGTATGGAAATCCAAAATCTTTGTAAACGTTCATTAAAATTAATTTTTAAAAATTTTTTTTAATATTGTCTTTTGTGTGTGTACACACCGTCAAATCAGATCTGACTGGTACAGGAGAAGACTGCCCCTCCTTCTCCAGCAAAGCATCTGGTGGACTTGAACCACGTACCTCTGGGATTGAAGTGCAACTTCTTGCCAACTAGACCACCAGAGCTCCCTTTAAAATTAATTTTTAAAAAAATAAAATTTCAAAAAAAAGAACTCCTTGTCATTGAGTCAGGACTGAATCATAGCTGAATTTCCACCGGGTGTCTGAGGCTGTAAATATCATGGGAGGGTCTCTCACAGAGCTGCTGCTGGATTTGAACCGCCAGACAAGTTCCGCCCTTGTGTTAGTGGTGCCACCAGTTGTCCTTAGGTGCTACTGAGTCGACTATGACCTGTCGTGACCCTATAACAGCTGATTTGGACCCTGCTGCAACCTGAACCATTCTCACCATCTCTGCTCTGCTAGAACCCATTGATTGCTACATTCACTATGTCGATCCATCTTGTTGAGACTCTTCCTCTCTTTCTCTGACCCTCCACCTGTCCATGATGTCTTTTTCCAGAAGTGGTCCCTCCTGACAACATGCCCAAAGTGTGTGAGCTCAAGTTCCACCATCCTTGCCTCGAAGGACGCCATGATGCCATGGTTGCATTTCCTTCAAGACAGAGTGAAGAAGAGAGGATGCCTCTTAATGATAGTGTTGAAGAAGAGTATTGAGTATCCCATGGCCTGCCAAAGGAAATCCACTGGAGCTCCCTCTACTGATAATAGTCATTGTCTTGCTATCAATATGTTATCAAACACTCTTCTAGGTGGTCTAGCACTGGTCTGTGCATTGCTGCACAGAAGTAACTTGTGGTTGCTGTGATGCTAAACACTGTGACACTGATGTGTCAAATGTGATGATGGTTACCCATGGTGGACAGTGTTTGGTGGAGCTTCCCGATTAAAACAAGCTTGGAAGCAGGAGTGGCATCCCCTTCTGAAATGGCTTGCCTCCGGAAAGTCTATGAACAGTTCTCAGGCCTTTCATTCATAGGGTTGCTATGAGTCGTCTACAACTCGACAGCACCCACCAACAACAATAACAACAGCAACATCAATATTTTTAAAAGTATTCACTATGTGTCAGGTATTGGTAATTAACAATGAATCAAGATCTCTCTCTCACACACACAGAGTCTCTGTGGGCCATATTTAGAGGGCAAAACAAGCTAATTAAAAAAACAAGCCAATAAATGCGTAGTTATAGTGTTAATAAGAAAACCAACAATAGATGTAGTAGGTGACATGTTGGAAGATTCCATTTTAAAAAGGGAGTTGACGAGGCCTTCATGGAAAGGATGAGTTTGATCAAAGATGTAAACAAAGAACTGAGCTCGGTGAGTATTTAGGGGGAGAGCAGGCTGAGAGGAGGAGAAGTTAGGGCAAAGAAGTGATTTGCTTGGCACGTCCCGGGCAAAGCAAAGAGGTAAAGAAGCAGGTAAATCAGCAAGAGGAGACCAGTCCTCCAAGGCTGGATGCTATGATAAGACGTGCACCAGAGGATTCTGGGAAGAAAAGTATCATAATATGAGGCTGAACCTGGATGTAAGTGTTTTGTAGACACCCTAGAGGGCCAAGAATCAGAAGACTTAGTGGTTCAGACCACGCCTGCAGGAGTGGAGATCCTCAGAAGGGTTCAGAGCATCCACACATTCTGAACATGGAGCAGACACCACTGGCTGAAGGACCGCAGTGGGAGTTTGGTGAAGTGCCCGTATCTATGCAGTGAACAAAGAGTCCAGGTGGCACAATATTTAACGGGTCAGGCTGCTAACTGAAAGGCCAGCAGTTCAAATCCACCAACTCTGTGACAAAGAGATGGTTACAAATACCCAGGTATTGATAGTTTGGGGTGTTACAGAAATGGAGGCTTTGCTGCAGGTTATTAACCATAGTTCAAGGTTATACTACGAAGACTTTCGTGGCTCACTGCTCCCCAGTGACAGGTTGGCAACTCAACAACTTCCTGGAGATGAAAAGAAATAGGTCGTTTGAATAGCGGAATTATCTTATATTTGGGAGCTAAGTAGTAGAGGAACTTTGTATTAATAAGAGGTATAAGACAATGAGGATAGGAGGAGAATTGATGCCTTTGAGCTGTGGTGCTGGAGAAGAGTGTTGGGTGTACCATGGACTGCCAAGAAAACAAACAGATTCATCCTAGAGAGGATTAAACCAGGCTGCTCCTTGGAGGCAAGGATTCTGAGGCTTCGTCTAACATTCTCTGGACATGTTGTAAGGAGGGACTGGTCCTTGGAGAGGGACATCTTGCTTGGTAGGGTGGAGGGACAGCGCAGGAGGGGAAGGCCTTGAGGTGGATTGATTCAGTGACTGGGGTAATCAGGGTGGGTGTGTCGGAGACAGTGCATTTGGCACAGGACAGAGCAGGTTTTGGGGCTGCTGTACATAGGGTCTCTATGTGTCACAAGCAACTCGATGGCACACAACAACAACAACAGCAACATAGGTGCTCCAGAGGAAGAAGGCTGGGAGTGGGGCTGACCCTGCAGTACCGACTGACTGCAAAAATGAATCCAACTTGTCAATGAGCATGAGGACGGCGCAGAACCAGGCTACGCTTTTTTCTGTTGGGTACGAGGGCGCCACGTATTGGAGTCGACTAGATGGCAGCAAACAACAGCCATGGCCTTTGCCTCCCTTCTCTACCTGTCTCAGCATCCTGCTTTCTTCTCTCTTCTCCTGTGTATCTGTGTATGTACAGATCTGCCTACAAAGCACAGCTCATCCTTTATCTCTAAATTGAGGAAGAACACAGCTACTTCCACTGCTTTTTCATCACCGTATAAAGCAATGTGTCAACGCAGGCATTTCAAACATGTTTTAAAGTCACTGCTTTTGAAGAATTTGTACAAAAAAAAAAGACATATTGTTCACTTCCTCCAAGTTAAGCTTCTCTGTTAATAGTTATACTGGTTTCACATAAAAAAATGTAAAGGCAAATCCTGGATTCTCACTAAATAAAGGTCAGGAATATTCGCAATGATAACTTCTCAAAATAAAAATGTTCTTCTATAAAAAACAAGCATAGTTCCCACAGACATATTGGCTTTTTCTCTGGATTAAAACAAGCTTGGAAGCAGAAGTGGCATCCACTTCTGAAATGGCTTGTCTCCGGAAAGTCTACGAACAGTGCTCAGGCCTTTTGTTCACAGGGTCACTATGGGTCGTCTACGACTCGACGGCACCTAACTACAACATAGGAATAGCCAGAGGCTAGGGCTCTCTGGTGGCTTAGTGGTAAGGAACTGTGCTGCCAACTCAGAAGCACAGGGTTGAAAGGTATGCAGTTTGAGTCTACCAGCAGCTCCAAGAGAGAAAAATGGGCAGCTTCCTCCTGTGTGATTTACTCCCTCTGAAAACCCGCTGGAGGGTCAGCTATTGGTCAGCTCCGACTCAATAGTACACAACAACAGTGGGAGAAAGGATCCAGCCCTGGTGGTGCTAGGGCTGCTAACTGAAAGGACAACAGTTCAAACCCATGAGACGCTCCATGTATGGGTGACACGTGCAACATGTTCTTTGTAAAGGTTTCCAGCCTCGGAAGCGTGTGGTGGGGGAAGACTGCTCTCTCTGTCCCTTAAGTCATGACGAGACAGGATCAACTTGAAGACAACACCTTCAAGGAGGACAAGGACTAGTTTATACATTTTCACAAAATCAAAACAGCATACGGCTTTCATGAACAAAAACCACAAAAAATTGTTGTCATGTGATGGTCTAAACTTTGAGTTCAAATGGTAAGATTATCTCAAATTAATCCTAGCATTCTATTTGTGAATGATTTGTTTAAGCTAATTACTGTTTGTACTGACAAAAATCTCAAAATGACTAAGAAAACCACCTCTGACATAAATTTAGTCATCCAACATGAATAAATGGACAAGAATAAAATATTGGAAAGAACTTCCTTTTCCTCCTTCAATCACCCCTGCCCAGCGTGTGCTTCCTTCTCTCCTTTCATTCCATAAATAGTGAATGATCTCTGTACAGTGAGCGCTGTGCCAGGCGTAAAGGTTAATAAGATCCAGTCCTAGACTGCAGGGTCTTCAACGTCAGATGTAGGGTCTAGTGCAGAAACACCAAGTGTATAACATAACATCTATACGAAGTTCCAGGGAGCGCTGGCAGCCTCGTGGATAAGGAGCTACCCCGTCAAGCCCAGAAACCCACCAGCTGCTACTTAGAGCCTCTAAAAACTCCCTGGAGGGTCAGCTATGCATCAGTTCTGACTTTATAGCACATGATGACGACAACAACAACATGCTAAATTCTACACTAAAGGTTAGTACAACAACCACAACAGCCACCAATGGGAGCGAGGCAAGGGAATGTCACTCGTGCACTCCTTTAAACATTAACAAATAAGTAGGACTGTATGGATGCTTTGCTCTTTGAAAAAGTTCCATTTGTGCCCTTATTGAATAATTTCCAGACATATTTCCAGCTGCAGTTAACTCAAGTCGCCTGCTAGTCAAGAAAGTCTTCCTGAAGCTGAAATTCTCAAGAAGGGCTAGGGCCCAGGATTTCAGGTAGACAAACAGCGGCAGAGTCTTACCTTATGATAACACCGGAAGTACGCAGCTCTCTCATCGGAAAACTTCTCCAGCCTTTTTGGGCCTTTGCTTGAAGCCTTCTTGAATACTAACCAGCATCGTTGATAAATCTGGAAGGAAACACAAAGACTTAGCATGAGATCTCCACCGACACAAATATTCCTGACATTTGCACTGAAATGGTTCTTGCTGATGCTTCACCTGGAAAATATTCATAAACCATAAACATGATTTTGTTCTCAAAAAGTGGGCTCGATACATTGCTGGTCAGAATGTAAAATGGCAAACAGTGGTTCTTTCCAAAATGGTCACATGGAGCACAGTTGGGGAGTTTCTTTTAAAATAAAAAGAACAATAAGAAATGAGAATGTTATAGTCACTGGGGCTCTGCTGGCTTGATGGCAAGGAGTTGCCCTGCCAATCACTGTACCATCAATCCAAAGGCACACAGTTAAAATCCACCAGTTTCTCCATGAGAGAAAGACGGAAAACCTCCTCTCATACATATAACTGCCTCTGAAAACCTGTTGGAAGGTCAACTGTGAACTGGTTCCAACTTGATGGTACACAGCAACAACAACAACATATCATCAGAAAAGGAATCCTAGGTAGTGAAACAGCTAAGTGCTCACCAAAAAGCCAGGAGTTCACACAAGGCCTTTTATGTTGCTGTTGTTAAGTGCCACCGAGTCGTGGGTGACTCATAGCAACCCTGTGAACAAAAGTCCTCAACACTTGTATGACTTTCATCCTTTCTCCAGGTTCATAGGGTTTCCGGAGGCAAGCTATTTATGGAAGTGGATGCCACTCCAGTAGTTCTACTTTGTCACATCTCAGAGCTATGAGTTAAAAATAGACTCAATAACACCCAACAACAACATATAATCAGCAACTGAACTCTTACGAATTTAACCCAGAGAAATAACACCTGTACATGACTGCTCATAGCTGTTTTATTCACAACTGCCCCAAACAGGCATTAACTCCTATGTCTACCAATGGATACATGGTTCAACAAATTACAGTAAGTCCAAACCATGAAATAAGACTTCGCAATAAAGAGGAAAGGAGCCATGGTGCTGTAGTAGTTAAAGCATTTGGGTGTTAAGCAAAAGACTGGTGATTGAAACTCATTCCATTTGGGGAAATGAGGCGGTTTGTTTCTTTAAAGATCACAGCCTTGGGAGACCCTGTGGGGCAGTTAGACCCTGTCCTCCCAGGTCATTAGGCCTTAGAGCCAATGGCCATGACAGTAGGTTTGGGTTTTGTTTTTTGCATAAAGAACAGTGAATTCTTGAAACAAGCAACAACTTGGTTGAATCTCCAGAGAATTCCACCGGACAGTAAAAGCTAATCCTTCAAAAGGTGCCTACAGTATGAGTCCGTTCATAAATTATTCTTGTAATTACAAGAAAAACAAAGAGAAATGGAAAATGTGTTAGTGGGTGATGGGGATTAGGGACTGATGTGTGACCAGGAAAATGTACCATTAGAGTTCCTCATGGTGGGACTGTCATCTATGCTGAAAGCGTCATGTCTATTTTCTAACTACTGTTGTTGTTTTGTACCACCAATTGGGAAGCCACTCATGGCTGATCTTCCAGTGGTTTTCAGAGGCAGTTTATCAATCATATAGGAAAAGAGCACCCATCCTTCTCCCACAGAGCAGCAAGTGGATTCGAACTGTGTGCCTTTGGGATAGCAGCACAGCTTCTTACCATTACGCCACCAGAATGCTCGACTTTCTAATTGGGAGACTATATTACAGTTTGGGAAGATGTTAACTAAATCAGTTGTTATCAAGTCAGCTAGGATTCACAGCGACCTTGTGTATGTCAGAGTAAAATTCGATTCCACAGAGTTGTACATGCTTCATTTATTTTATTTTTTTTTTTTCGAGAGTGAATGAAACAGATTGCCAGCCCTTTCTTCTGAGGCACCTCTGTATGGACTAGAACTCCTGACTTTATATCTAGCTGTCAAATGTGTACCATCCCAACACTTAAACGTTACCACCTAGGAGAACTGGGTCAGAGATACAAAGGACCTTTCTGTAATGTTTTTTACAGTCAAGTGTGGGTCTACAATGATTTCAAAATAAAAAGAAAGCTTTAAGATACAAAGCTATTTAATGAAGGTTTTTCCAAATCAATACAATCTCCCAAATGCCCTCCCCATGCTGTTTGAGTCCTGTTTCTCTTTCCTGCCATCAGGCCTAATTAACCACCAGACCAAGTACCTTTACGAAAGGTCTTTTCAAACATGGGAGCCATTGGTAGGAATTCAAGCACAAAATCCTTTTCAAAGCGGAGATTCAACCATGAAAATGAACATTTTCAGCACCGTGGCTGTCAAGTCCAAGTTCTACCAATACCTTGCTTATGTCGGAATGAGAGATGGCACAATTAGCTCACTTACAATTGTTCCGCAGCCAGAGAGATGTAATTACGGTGGAGACGGCTGGCACTGAGTTCAAAGAGAAGATGCTGGGAAATGGGTTTCTCCCTAACTTTCCATTTTCAGCCACCACTTACTTTTGTAGATGTCCTTAAGAGCCTGTTTGAAAACGGAAGGTGCCAGAGAGATACATTAAAAATACATCATCACCATGGGGTGGAGGGGGGTGGGGGGCATTCTTTTCAATGAGGAAGGCATTTTAAATTTCCTAATTACATTTCAACTTTTAGATCTAACTGTCAGTGGGGAATTTCTTGTCTTTTTTTTTTTTTTTAAATTGTTGCATTTTCTTTACAGTTGACTAAGTATCTGCTTGGCTCACAGCCAGTGGCTCCAGATTTCTCAATATATCTAATTATTTCCATCCCTGAGCTGTCTGTAGACAGTTTGTGGGATTTCTGTACATGATCTGCTTTCCTCTCGGATTTATTAAATGGCAGAGGTGAGCATGCACTACCACGTGCAAATCGCTTCCAAAGGATCATCGTGTAAGCATGTGGACAGCAGTGCTCGTCACGCTGCCTGGAAAGTTATCGTGGAACAGAAGAGAATAGACTGGTTCGTTCTGGGCACAAGGACAGCCCCATTTGGTTTCTGAAAGGTAGTGGAGGATTTTCAAATGTAATGTGTAAGTGTAAGGTACAAACATAGACCCTTTAAGAGTCGAGCAGGATGCGTGCAATGAAGACCCTTCCTCTGCCTGTTACACATAAGGCACCAGGCATTTCGCATGTGGTGCAGCATCGTCTGAGGTAACTGTTGAATATGCAGATTTCCAGGATAATCCAGGGTCTGCTGACTCACAAGCTCTTTGGCGAGGGCCAGGAAAATCTGTGCTTTAACAGAGTCCCTGGGTATTTTGTCTGTCTTTTGCAAAGCGATGCCCTAAATATTCATAAAGCACTTTCAGAAGAAACAACGCTTCTGAGTTGAGATTGCCAACAAAATCTCCAGCAAGTGGTCCAGGACAAGGGCCTCTGAGATGAAACAGTGTCCAACAAGCGACACATGACAGCCTTTAAATCAGTATGGCACAAAACGGTAACATGGGTGTCATAAAAACTCCGGAGTTTCACCACTAATCCAAACAGGTTCCATCCACCTATAGCTCCAGGAGATACACTCTCCTCCCAAGTGATAAGTAGCTGTGAAAACCTAGTGGAAGGTCAGCTCTGAGTCTGTTCCAGTTTGACAGCAATGAATAAGGTTTTTGAGCAAAGCTATGTACATCTACTGAGCCAGGGCAAATCCCAGTATCAACTACTGATAGCTCCTCCGTCCTCGGAAGACTAGAAGGGCTGCTGAATAACCAAATGATTCAGAAGCTCCCTTGCATATCTCAGAGTTGTTTAGAAGACAATGAAACAAGATCATTGAACATGGTAAATGTTGAGACTCAATGGATAAACCCTGCCACTTGGTCAAAGTATGATAATTTGGGAATATTCCCAGACACGGGATAATTTAGGGAGGTTTATTCTTAAAATCAATTCATTCAACCATACAATACTGCTTAGTTAATATTTACATTTAAGTGGACATTTTGTTAAACTGAGAATGGTTTTTGTTGAAAAGGTATCTTAGTTTCCTATTGCTGTTGTCACAAATATACTACAAGTGAGTGTTTTTAAAGAATGGAGATTTCTTAGAAATCTGGAGGTTGACAGTCCAAAGCTGTGTAGTGACCGGTGTAGATAACTTCCTAGGTGTTCTTTGGATTCTTGGTTTGTGGGTAACCCTCACTTGTTCTTATCCCACCCCCTCAATGCGTTTATTCTGTCTTTTTTGTAACTCTAAAGTGAAAGGGTTTAGGGTATATTCTACATTGATATGGACTTTGCTAACATAGCAATGAAAAGACTGTATCCAAACAAGATTATGTTAATAAGTATGTTGCTGGTGTTGTCTGTCATGGATTCAATCCCGACTTGTAAGAACCCTACATGCCAGAATAAAACTACTTATAGGGATTCCCAGACTTTAATCTTAACAAAAGTAGATTCTCAAATCCTTTCTCCTGAGAAGCAGCTGATGGGTTTGAACTTCTAACCTTCTGAACAGCAGCCCAGTGCTTACACATATGCCACCAGGGACCATTAACCATAGTTAAAGGAGTGAGAATCCCAAGAAATATTTTAGGAGGACACAATTCACTCCATAACATAGGGAAACTTTTCTTCTTGTAGAGTTAAAAAATGGGCGTGCTGGTGGTGTCTTTCACAGAGAGCGGAGGTTCGAATCCACTAGCGGCTCTGAAGGAGAAAGGTGAGGACCTCCTCCAGTGCAATTTACCGTCTCCCCGAAACACACTGGAGGATCATCCACGAGTCAGCCCGGACTGAGCATCGACGAGTTTGCATTTGTTTTTTATGTGGTAGAAAAGCACTGAGCAGGGTGCCAACTGAAGCCAGGCCAACGATACCTCTCCAATCTTCTGAAGGAAGGATGTTGTAATTATGAGAATTCAGAACTTGATGATGGACGGATACAAAGCAATTCTTTAAATCATCATCTGTAGGCGGCTTCCAACTCCACTGACCAAAATAACGAGCTAGTCGAGCATCATGTACATTGTTGTTGATGTTGTTGTTCTGTGCAGTTAAGTCGCTTGCGACTCATATCGACCCTATGTACAACATCCCTAAACCCTGCTCTGTCCTCTGCCAACCTCACCGTCTCTGACACACTCACTCCCATCACCCCAATCACAGAATTGATCCATCTCATCGAAGGTCTTCCTCTCCTACGCCTCCCCTCCACTCTCCCAAACATGACGTCCCTCTCCAAGGACCAGTCCCTTCTTGTAACATGCCCAAAATATGAATCCTTGACTCCAAGGAGCATTCTGGCTTCATCCTCTCCAGGACAAACCTGCTTGTTCTCCTAGCAGTCCATGGTATATTCAACACTCTTCTCCAGCACCGCAGCTCAAAGGTATCAATTCTCCTATCGTCCCTAATCTCCTTAATGAGCAAATAGCATGATTCTATGCCTATCATTTATACATACCTCTCATAAGAAAATACAACTTTAGAGAAGGTTACACAGCAGGTAGCAGGGTATATTTTAAATTTACTGCAAAGAAAAATACCAGAAAACTCAGCTAATTAATCATAAAATAAAATGTGTATAAAGGAGGGTTTGAAAATCCATGTGAAGCAGCCACAGGCAATAAATTAGCTATGTCAATAGTCTGTTGATAGCGAAGTAAATTAGCCCAACCTTTCCAGAGGCAGAATTAGGCCTGCCCTTTGACCCAGAAACACTACTTCTAGCAACTGCCTTCAAGGACATGATTAAGGAAATACATGAACATGTGGGAATAGCATTTCTGGGACTGGAAGCTGGAAGCCCTTTGAATGCTCCAGAAGACTCGTTTAATTAATTACGGTGTAGCTGCAAACCGGAATGTGCCATCGTTAGAAAGTGTGCTGTAAACTATTACTTACACCACGGAAAATGCTATTACTAAATTATTAAGTTTAAAAAGTAGGTTATCGTTTAAAAAAAATCTGGTATTCTTCTAGCATCTAACCTCTTTAAGGAAATAGTGCCTATTTGCTCATGATGCAAGGTTGTGGGCTGTTTGAGTCTCTCTCTCTCTCTCTCTCTCTCTCTCTCTCTCTCTCTCTCTCTCTCTGTCTCTCTTGCTCTCTCTCTCTCTCTCTCTCTTGGTGTTATTGTCCCCATTTCTCATAGATATACACACAGGGGGGAAATGTTGCCTCCTTAAAAAGCCTGCATCCTCCATCACACAGCCTCTCAGGGTGCTGCTCTTGTTAAGAGCCATCAGACTGGTTCCATTTCTAGTTCATGGCCCCCTAAACACAATGACACGAAACCCCGCCCAGTCCTTTGATCCTCACCACCTCTGCTGCCTTCAATCCTTTGCCACAGTCACTGTGTTGATCCATCTCGTTGATGGTTCTCTGCTTGTAAGACCGTGATAGCTACGCTTCAACTCTGAAACTTCTAAATCATGAATGAACAGACAAATAGAGAGCTCTGATGGCCTAGTGGGTAAGGAGTTGTGCTGTCAAATCATAAGTAGCTGGTTCAAATCCACCAGCTTTGTCAGAAAAAGACAAACCATCTTTTCCTAAGTGATACACAGCTCCTAAAACCCGCGGGAGGGTCAGCTCTATGAGTCGGTTCTGACTCAACAGAACATAGAAATAACAGCAACGAAACTAACAAGAGAACAACAACAAAAACTAACCCTCATGCCAGTGAGGTACAACCGACCGATAACTGAGCTCCTGTGGGTTTTCAGAGGCTGAAGACTACACAGGAGACGACTGCTTTACTTTCTCCCTGGCAGGGGCTGATGGGATGGGACTCACAGAAATCCAGAATCATTTTAGCCTATAACCTCAGCCCATTGTCACAGAGTCAGTTTTGACTCACAGTGACCCTCGCTCACAGAACAGAGACTTGCCCACAGGTGTCCAAGGTTGTAAAAAGTAGACGGACACAGTTTTGTCGTATGAAGCAGCAGGTGGGTTTGAATCATCAACCTTTAGGTGAGCAGCCACGTGTCTAACCAGGCGGCTCCTTCTATCCACACACAGATTACATTCTGCTCAACTGCCTTTCCAGCCCCCTCTGTAAATGGGGTTCCTTCAGCATTTTCATTTCACTCCTCCTCATCTACACACACTGTGGACACGTTGTCAGAAGGGGTCAATCCTCAGAAAAAGACATCGTATTGGGGCAAGTGAAGGGTCAAGAGAACAGAAAGACTCTCAACAAGATGGGTTGACATAGTCACTGCTGTCACGGCCTGGAGCATGTCAGGGATACTAAAGAGGCTGTCGTATAGGGCGAGATGCAGATCTGTCGTTCAAGGGATTCTGGGCGTCAACCCGCTATCGCATAACAACAAAAATCTGCTCCTGAAAGGGCAGTCTGGGGCCTGGTCTGTCCGGGGTTGTGCCGCAATCCCACAGGCCATACCTCTCTGGCTGGTTGACTCCACGGGAGAAGGATGGACAATCTTCTTCCACACAATTTACAGCCTTGGAAGCCCAAGGAACTCTGAGCTGAGTGAGGGAATCTCTACATGTGTCTGCATTCTGGATTCCCCTTAAAGCTAATTGCACAATGAACGAGGTAAGTATAATCCTTACCATATGTCAGCTCTGTTTCGTAGGAGAGTCTTGATTCTACCTGATTCTATACATTATCTTCTAATGCAATCAATAAATATCTCACCAAGCCCCTTTCTACTTTGCTGTCTAACTAAACTGGACATCATTATCCCTCTGCAGGGAACTGCCATGCTAATCTAAGCTCCGTCTTCTGAGTCTCTGAGCGCTTAGCTGCTTTCCTTTCTGCCACTTCTCAATCCATTTCCCGAGCCGTATCTGGAGTGATCTTTAGAACCATAATTTGACCACATCAGTCTCCTGCTTAAAGCACTTCTTTGAGTGTCCTTTGCCTTCAAGTTAAAGACTGAAGTTTTTGCAAGGCCTTCCAGGACCTGTTAGGACTGGCTGTCCCTATCTTTTAGTCAGATTTTACTGCTTTCTTCAATTGTCTATTCTTTGCTTAGAAAAATATGCTACTTATTAAAGACACTTTTTTGGTAATAATTAAAAGAAATACTCTTTGGGGGAAAAGTGCTCATGGAATCTGTGTCTGGCATGAGTCATTCAGATCACAGGATGCTCTTCCCAGGTCAGGCTATGTGGGTTAAGAGGGTCAGCGCCAGCAGGGAGTGTTACAGACCCTCCTCTCTTGGTACCATTCACTCTCCAGATCTATTAGAGCAGCAAAGAGGGAAGAACAGAACGGCTGAAAGGAGCCAGGTTACTATTGAGTGCAATGAACTTGATTCTGACTCCTAACCTCAGCTCACAGAATAGAAACTCCTCAGGGGTTTCCTAGGCCATATATACCCTGGATGGGAGAAGGTCGTCACATCTTTCTGCCAATAAGGCAAAATTAGCAGTGATGTGTCTGTTTTACCACCAGAGCGCCTTTTAAGACACCACGTTGTTGTTATGTGCCATAAAGTCACGATCAACTCACAGCTGAGCCTCCAGGGCATTTGCAGAGTCTGTATATCACACAGGAGGAGACGGACCATCTCTCTACTACAGAGCAGCTGTTGCATTCAAATCACATGCCTTTGGGTTGACAGCAAAGCTCCTTAC
Organism: Elephantulus edwardii; assembly: GCF_000299155.1. Classification (NCBI taxonomy): domain Eukaryota; kingdom Metazoa; phylum Chordata; class Mammalia; order Macroscelidea; family Macroscelididae; genus Elephantulus; species Elephantulus edwardii. The sequence goes on along the minus strand of NW_006399765.1, from coordinate 27,299,911 downwards.
CATTATGGCACCAGATCTCCCTCGGCAGTTATGTTTACCTTCCAAACCTAATCAGCTTTTTAAAAATTATTATTCATTTTAATGGGAGCTCTGGTGGCCTAGTGGCAAGAAGCTGCTCTACAATCCCAGAGGTAAGTGGTTCAAATCCACCAGATGCTCTGCTGCAAGAAGGAGTGGCAATCTCTTGTACCAGTCCGATCCTATTTGACTGAGCACACAAAAAATTAAAAAAATAAAATAAATATTATTAATTTTAATGAAAGTTTACAGAGACTTAGGGTTTCCTGTCCTTCATTGTTGCACTTTCCTCCCTGCCCACACTTCCCTCCCCCCCACCCCATTCACTCTTCTCTTTGAAAAGAAAAAGAAAAACTCTTTCATTGTTTTGCAATCCCTCCCCCCAAGGCCACTCTACTATGCAGTCTTCACTCTGGACTTCTGTAATGACAAGTATACCCATTCATATGTCCCGTTTAAACAGCTCTCTCCCCCATCTGTTTCAATGCCGTGTACATCAATCCTCCCCTCCTTTTCTGTCTTCCCTCAATCCAGATGTCAGTCCCATTTTATAACAGTGGTCTTATGCAATATTTGTCCTTTTGTGACTGAGATATTTCACTCACCATAATGCCCTCCAGGGTCACTCATTTTGCATAATATTTCATGAGTTCCTTGGTTTTCAATGCTGCATAGTATTCCATTGTGTGAATGAATATACCAGAGCTTCTCTATCCATTCATTTGTTGGTGGGCGCTTGGGTTGTTTCCAGCTCTTTGCTATTGCAAACAAAGCCTCAATAAACATGAGTGTGCATATATTTGCTTTGGTGGCAGTTATGGTTTCTTTAGGGTAAATTACCGGTAGTGGAATTGCTGGGTAAAAGGGTATTTCAATTTGCATCTTTTTGAGAAAGCACCATACAGCTTTCCATAGTGGCTGCACCATTTTACACGCCCACCAACAGTGAATAAGGGTTCCAAGACTGCTTTGACAGAAATACTACTGTTTTTGAGTGTTGGTAAGTCAATTTTGACTTAGAGAAACCCCCTGTGACAGAGTAGAACTGCCCTATCAGGTTTCCTAGGCTCCAATCTTTACCAGCTTGGGAGAAAGATGTGAATTCTCCTCCTGTGCAACTTACAGCCTCAGAAAACCTGCTGGAGAGAAGAACAGAGCCCATTCTGGCTGAACAGCGAGGAGTTTGAATCTTTATAGAAACATATTGCCAGGGGTTTTCTTTTCCCCAAATTGCAGCTGATTGATTTTGGTTATGAGCCCTGCACTAACCATGGTGAAACCAGTTTGCTCCTGAGAGGCAAAGATTTTGAAACTCCTTTTCACATATTTTGGGCATGGAGGAACCAGTCCTTGGAGAAGGACATCATGCTTCGAAGGATGGAGGGTCCACAAAGAGAGGAAGACCTTGGATGAGATGGATTGACACAGTGACTGAGGTAATGGAAGCAGGCGTGTTGGAGACTGTGAGACTGGCTCGGGGTCAGGCCAAGTGCAGAGCTATGTTTCATACGGTCGCTCTGAGTCTTAGTCACCTTGATAAGACATAGGAACAACAACAACAACAACAACAACAACAACTATGACACAATGGAGGTAGCTTAAAGAAATGCCAGTGAATCCTAAGACCTAGATGGACACTCTAGATTATAAAATACGAGGAGTAATTGTTATTTCTTTCTTTCTTCAACAAATATTTCTCAGGTGCAAATGGTTAACATGCTTGGCTGATAACCAAAAAGGTTGGAAGTTCAAATCCACCCCAGCATTTCTTTAAAAGCTTTAGGGATCGGTACCTGAAAAGTCAGTCACTGAAAATCCGATAATGCACCACTCTGTTCTGACAAACACGGAATCAGCAGGAGGGAGAGTCAGTACAAACACTCTGCACCACCTTACAGAACAGTTGCTGTTAGGTGAACAGTTGCTGTTAGGTGCCCTCGAGTACGACTCATAGAGATCATAGATCTGAACCCTGTTCTATCCTGTGCCATCCTCACACCTCCCAACACACAAGAGCCTTCCCTAGCCATGTCTTTGTCTTCCACCGCATGGCTGGGTAGGACCAAGCTAATGATATAAAGGATGTGATTCGCACTTACATTCAAATACAGTGTGTAAACTACTAACGAGGGCATAGATCAGGCTTGCCGTCCCTTCTGGATTAAATTGAGCAGGTTCAGAGGCAGAAGATGGGAATCTCTTGACCAGCCAAAAAAGAAGTGGAGAGTCCTCAGATTCCTGCTGGACTCAGACTAGGACCTGAGCAAGAGTGAAAGCAGCAGCAGCGGCAGCCGCAGAAGTGAGAATCAAAGAGACAATTGAAATGGGACCACTGCCCCACTGACCCAGAACTGGAAGTCCTTGCTTGAGCTTACTGGAGGACAGGGGTCAGGACAGGGGGAGAAGACACCATAATTGACAGACCTAAGAGAACTTTCTAACACTAGCCTGAAGCTGAGGTGCTAAGATCAAAAGGCATGCAAGCATACCTGATAAGCTATCCTCACTGAAGAAATATATCCTGTTTCCAGCCTGAATTGTAGCCTGTTAACTTCCCTAAAAACCCCTATAATATTGAGTATTGCCTGTGAGTTCTGTGTGGTCGTTGCAATGGATTAGCAGACCAAGAAGAGATGGTTGGTGCTAAATTGTTGTAAGTAGATTCAGAGAGTGTGGGGTGAATGTCTGGCTTCATGAGAATCAGTTTTGGACTCTGCATGTCATGAATTGGGACTTTCGCTTCTGTGCAGTTAGTGGAGGTCAGATACAACTGCTCATGTCCCTCCCGCTCTTTTTATAACCATCATTTCATCTCCTTAGAGAAGTCTTCCCACTTTAGAAAATCTAAAGCACGCCCCTGAGTTCTCATGACTTACCTCCAAAGCACTATTTCTAGAATTGTTGCATCTCTATTTTGTCTTCTCTAAAATTTAAAAGAGAACGTTATACTTCATTCCGTTGAGCCCTAAAAATTTAGCAAACCATTAAAGCAAAAATATGAAACCAGTTACCACAGATTTGATACTAGTTCCTGCCAACTCCACTCTTGTCTGAATCAAACTGTGCCCCCCAGAGTTTTCAAGGGCTGTGAGGTCTCATGACTGGGTCACTGGGCCTTCCTTCTGAGGTAACACAGGGTGAGTTCTCACCACCAATATCTTAATGAGTAACAGAAAGCTTAAACATTTTCTCACTAAGGGATTCTAGGAGAACAGGAAACAAAAACAATGAGAGTCAATTCTAATCGTAGTGGCCTTCCAGAACAGAATAGAGCACCACTCAAGGGTTTTCAATCTTTACATAAGTATACTGCCTCAGAGAAGCTGGTCAATTCAAATAACTGGCCTTTCCACTAACAGGACCACACTTAATTTACCACCACCAGGGTTCCTAGGAGAGCATCACCGTTATGGGTGTGTACCATTCAGTTGGAATCAACTCATAGCTAACCCTCCAGGGTTTTTTTCAGAGGAAATAAATTGCATGGGAGGAGATTGAACATCTGTCTCCCACAGAGCCGCTGGTGGATTCGAACTGTATTTCTTTAGGGTTGACAGCATAACTCCTTACCACTAAGCCACCAGAGCTCCCAGAGAGAACATTTTTCTTGTTGTTGTATGCCATCAAGTTGGAAATGACTCATAACTGACTCTCTAATGGGTTTTTAGAAGCAATAAATCACACAGGAGGAGACTGCCCCTCCTTCAGCTGGTAGATTCAAACCACATGCCGTTGGGATTGCAGCAAAGCTGCTCACCAGGAAGACTCCGGAGCAGCTTCTTAATTATTCTGGAGGGAGCTCTGGAAGCCCAAAGCCCAGTGCACAGGGAGTCGCACTGTTAACCCAAAGACGCACCTCTCCGCGAATACTAACCCACCAGCAGCTCTGCAGGAGGAAGGCGGGCAGTCTCCTCCCAAGCAATTTATAGCCTCCAAAAACCCATTACAGAGTCGACTAGGAGCCGATTCTCACTAAACAGCGATGAGAGTGTGTGGAGACAGAATTACTTGTAAGTAATGAATAAATCAATAAAAGAAAAAAATGAATGGGGTAAAGCCATACTCAAGCCTCATGAGATTTCCACAATTTCCCAAATGATGCTTTAGGTATTAAAGTAGATTAAAATGATCTGGAGCTTCCTAAAAAGCTTTATTTAACACCTTTAATGAAGAAAAGAGCATATCAGATGTGCAGGATACATACAGAATAAACATCAAATTCTACTGAGAGGCGTTCTTTTAAAAAAGATGGTGTTTATCCATCTAGTCTCCCTACAATGTGTATCCCACAAAATACTATTTTCTGTGCCACGGAGGAAGGTTCTAGAAGCCATTTGTCACATAACTGTCTCCAAACACTAGTGGGTTTTGTTTTAAAACCACAGAACCCCCCACGTGACTACATTTCCATACAGACCACAACATACATATTGCAACAATTTGAAATAGGCTGCAAAAAAAATTGGAAGAGACTTCTACCTGTCACGGCAAAAAAGGAAAAATTTCTGAATCTTGGAAGTTTCATTAAAAACACCTACTGTGACATTGAACCTGATTTCAGAAGGAAACATTTTAGTAAGCCTCCATCCTCCACACCTCCACAATATCGGGGCAGCGCTGAGAAAAAAGCCAGGCCATGAGAAGGCTCGGTTCAGAAAATTACAATGTCACTCTCAAAGAAAGGAAGAAAAATGAATTCTATGGTTGAGAAAGCACTGTTTAAAAAAAGAAAGAAAGAAAGAAACCCGCAAGGAACAGATGTTTCCAGAGAAGGGCAGAAGGGTGAAAAAAATAACAGTCACATTGTAAAGAATTCTAAGCCATGGTTCCCAGAGAAGGAAAGCTAGGTGGCTAGGGAAGAAAATAGGAAGATCTTTAGGGACAATTTATAAGAAAAGAAATATTTTTCAAAAGCAATTCTTATTGTGAATTAACAACACCTGCAGGCTGGTTTATTTTCCTTCTTTTGTTAAGGATGAACAATTCTCTACATTGTCAGCACATTGCTGTGTATAAAACATCACCGATTGTCATGAGTCTTCACCGAACGCTCGCTATGTGAGAAACATCCTACCAAGAATTCCACCTGCACTTTCACACCCAAGCGTTACTCAAGCTGTGGGAGACGGGAGCTGCTTGTGACCTTCGTAGAGATGAGAAAGGCACTCTGGGGACACAGTAGGTAAGCACACAGCTACCAACCAGAAGCCTGGTTCAAGTCCATTACCTGGTCCACAGGAGAGAAGACTCCTGATCTACTCGCATAAAGATTAAAACCTAAGAAACTTGATTTCTGGGAGCATTTCTACTGTCACGGGGAATTGTTGAGTCATAATTGATTTGACAGAACACAACAGAGATGAGAAACTAAGGCTCTGCTACTTCAGCAATTTTTCCTTTTTTAAAAAAATTATTATTAATTTCAATGAAAATTTACTGAGACTTTGGATTTCCATTCATTCATTGTTGCACTTTTCTCCCCTCCCAAATCACCTCCCCAGTATACTACCCTCTCGGAAAAGTAAAAGAAAAATTATTTCATTGTTTTAGAAACCCTCCCCCAGGTCCACTCCACTATGCAGCCTTTGCTCTAGACACCTGTTATGACAAAAATACCTAATCACATATGCCTTTTAAACAGTTTTCTCCCTCATCTGTTTAAATGCAGTACACATTATGGAACCCATCTTTCTCTGTCTCTCCCCAACCCCAAGGTCAGTCCTGTTTTACAACAGTGGCACTATGCAGTATTTGTCCTTTTGTGACTGAGATATTTCACTCAACATAATGTCCTCCAGGGTCTCCCATTTTGAATAATATTGCGTGAATTCCTTGCTTTTCAATGCAGCGTAGTATTCCATTGTGTGAATACACCACAGCTTCTCTATCCATTCGTTTGTTGATGGGCACTTGGGTTGTTTCCAACTCCTTGCTATTGTGAACAAAGCTGAAATAAACATGGGTGTGCTTAAGCAATATTTTCAATGTCACATATTATGTCAAGACTTGGAAGACAGTTCATTTGCCTTATCATCCAAGAAGAAAGGAATATGGTTGATACAACAGCTGAGTGCTTGGTTGTTTCGGGAAAGTTCCTAGGTGCCAGGCCACCAACCACTATCAGAGAGAGAGGTGGCAATCTGCTTTCCTGAATATTCTAAGCCTTGGAAACCCTATGTGGCAGTGAATGTCCTGTAGGATCCTTACGGCAGAATAGCCTCCACGGCAAGTACTCTAGAAAAAAGAAGAAAGAAGAGGAGGAGGAGGAGGAGGAAGAAGAAGAAGAAGAAGAAGCAGCAGCCACCACTGCCCTGGTGGTGCGGTGATCAAAACATTCAGTTCCTAGCCAGAAAAGGAAGAGGTTAGAACCCACCTGCTGTTCCTCGGGAGTCTGCGTCTGTAACATCTACAGCCTTGGCAAGCCTCAGGGCAGTTCCATTTTGTCCTATGGGTTCACTATGGGTGGAAAACTGATTCAATTCACTCAAGAATAGTAACAAATCAAAGAAGAGATTATGAGACAATATTATCACATCCTGGGCTAATGGATAATAGGATCAGGGACAGGGCATTTTTAGATGCCAAGTAGCTGACTGTGACTCACAGCAATTCTAGAAACACCAGATCTGCACCCTGTCCTATCCTCCCTCATATCTCCACCACGCTCACGTCCATGGTTGTGGCCACTGGGTCAGTCGATCTCATTGAAGGTCTTCTCTTTCACTGACTTATCTTAGCATGATGTCTTTTTCCAAGGACTGATGCCTCTTTATAACATGCCCAAAGTATGAGGGTTAAAGCTTCACCATCCTTGTTTCCCAGGAAGGAGACCCTGTTTGTATTTCTTCCAAAACAGACACATTTGTTCCTTTGTTGCTGTTGCTGTGTACTATCATATCGTAGCTGACCCTCCAGTGGATTTTCAGAGGCAGTTAATCACACAGGAGGAGGTTGCCCATCCTTCTCCCGCAGAGCAGCTGGTGGCCTCGACCTGGGTGCCTTTGGGATTGCAGCACAGATTTTTGCCACTAGGCCACCTTTGCTCAGTGTACAGACTGAATATGTATGGAGAAAGGAGGGAACCTGGATGCCTATCTTTCCTGATTTTTAAACCAAACACTATCTCACATACTGCATGGTGCTAGGAGGGGCTATTCCTTAGAGAGGGACAGCATAATTGGAAATGTAATATCTTGATTTTTTCCTTTCGCTTTGGCTTCTCGGCACTCTACTGCAATATTCAGAGTCTCTTTTGATAGCCATTTTGGTCTTTTTTTCCCTCCTCTGTCTTTGTAATGACCTTTTGCATTCTTTCTGGCTGATATTCTTGATATCCTCCCACAGCTCATCTGGTCTTCACTTATTAGTGTTCAAGGCCTCAAACCTGTTTCTGAGATGGTTTTGAAGTTCAGGTGGGATAGACTCAAGGTCATATTTTGGTTCTGATTTAATTTTCCTTAGCTTCAGCTTGAACTGATTATCTGGGAGGTTAGGCTCTATGAGGAGAAATGTGGCAATAAGATTGGAGGAAGACTTATCAACTATCGCATTATGCAGATGACACCCCCTGCTTGCTGAAACTGAGGAAAATCTGAAGTGCTTGCTGCAGAAAGTCAAGGACGGCAGCCTTCAATATGGACTGAACTCAACATTAAGGAAGCAAAGAATCTCACCACTGGGCCATTGGCAGCATCGTGGTGAATGGTGAAGAGATTGAGATTGTAAACAGGTTTCGTTTGCTTGGCTCCACTATCAACATGCTTGTCACCAGCAGCCAGGAAACTAAAAAATGTATTGCATTGGGAAAGTCTGCTGTCAGAGACCTCTCTCAAGTAACGAAGAGCAATGACGTCAGTCTGGAGACTAAGGTGCGCCTGATACAGGCCATGATCTTTACAATCGCTTGCTATGTAACAGAGAGCTGGACAATGACTATGGATGATAGAAGGAGAATTGATGCCTTTGAGCTGTGGTATTGGGAAAGAATATTGAATATACCATGGACAGCTAAGGGAATGAACAAGTTTGTCCTGGAGAGGGCTAAACCAGCCTGCTCCTTGGAGGCAAGGATTCTGAAGCTTCATCTAACATACTTTGGACATAATGCAAGGAGGGACAAGTCCTTGGAGAAGGATGTCATACTTGGGAGGGTAGAGGGACAGCGCAGGAGGGGACAACCCTCAATGAAATGGATTTATTCAGTGAGTGGGACAATGGGGGTAAGTGTGTTAGAGACAATGAGATTGGCACAGGATAGAGCAGTGTTTAGGGCTGTTGTACATAGGGTTGCTATGAGTCACAGGCAACTCGACGGCACATAACAATAACAACATAATAAACAAAGCAGAAGTAGGCTAATGTTTACAAGAGGCTTGAGACTGGAGTAAAGGGAGCTAAAACCATAATAACAATTTAAGCTCGTATTTTTCCAGGATCACGAGATAGGCAAAAGCAGAGAGAGTAATATAAGAATTCATAATGCAATGTCATGTACTTATTAATGATGGACCATAAATCTGGCTCTAAGCAAATAACATAACACAAGCTTGATGAGTTGTGAGTCACTCTTTCTGTGAGATAAAAACAAACCAATTACAGAAAAAATTACCCAGGAAAGTCACTTTATAAGACACCCACAGAAAAACATTCCCATGGGGCCCTACAACTTCCATAGAGGTCAGTGTGGCAAAAGCTTCCTCCAAAAATGCATATACACTTTGACCCAACAGTTGCACTCAAATGAAATTTTTTTTACAGTTATGCTGACATATGTGAAATAATTGATGTCCAGGGGTATTCAGTAGAGAACTTTCTGTAGAAGACCAAGATCTGAAACTACCAAAATATCCATCTTTAGAAGGCTGGCTTAATAAAACGAGACTCTTATGGGAGCATTAAAAAGACTGAGGCAGGTCTGGTTCTAGGAATATGGACTGATCTCCAAGAATGATTGATTGATGTCATGGTTCAAATTGTGCCCCTCAAAAATCTTTCAACTTGGATAAACAAGGATTCTCAGCATACTGAAATGATCCTATGAACTGTAAACTCTCTCTGCTAGGATAAGGGTGGCATGAGAATTGATGCCTTTGAGCTGTGGTGCTAGAGAAGAGTACTGAATAGTCTACAAACATCCAAAGAGCAAACCAATATGTCTTGGGGAAAGGGCATCCAGAACGCTCCTGAGAGGCAAGGATGGTGACGCTTCATCTCTCATACTTTGGGCATGTTCCTAGCTGATGCTATTCCTTCTATAGTGACATCATGCTCAGAAGATTGAGGGCCATTGAAAGAAAGGAAGACACCCCCCCAACTGAGATGAATTGACAGAGTGACTGCAGCAATGAGCTCAAACGTGTCGGAGTTGATGAGGAAGGCACAGGATAGGACAGGTCCATTGTTCGTAAGGTTGCACTCCACTGAAAAGCACCTAAGAACAACAGCAGCAGGAGGTTAATGAAGCAGAGTAGAAGTAATGATGTCTTGATCTCCTCATTCCCCAGGATAGAATCGCAGAGATGATTGGCCAATCAGTTGTAACAGGGTCAGGTGGGACTCAGCATCTTTCATTAGGTCCCAGCCCCCATCTGACAAAGGAGGTCGTCCTGGGGTGTGGCCTGCATTATATCTTTAATGTTAAGGGAGATCAATGAGGAAAGAAGAAAGCCAGAAGGCAGACCTCAGTCTCACTAAGACAGAGAAGCCAAGAGTGGAGTGTGTCCCTGTGCCGGGAAATTCAACAAAAGGGAAGGTCAAGAAATACAATATCTACAGATGTTGAGAACAACAAGTACCTTTTTTCAGAACCCACAGAAGAATAAGACCTGTCCTTAGAACCAGCATCCTAAATTTAGACTCTCAGTTCCTAAAAAATAAGAATAAATTTAAAGTTAAAGTTATCCACTTGTGATATGTTAGTTAATTGTTGTTATGTGCCATCAAGTCACCTGTAACTCACAGCAACCCCAACCCTATGTACAAGAACCCTAAACCCTGCTCTATCCTGTGCCAATCTCACTGTCTCTGTCACACCTACCCCCATTACCCCAGTCACTAAATGAATCCATCTCATCGAGGGTCTTCCTCCCCTGCGCGGTACCTCCATCCTCCCAAGTATGATGTCCCACCCTAAGGACTAGTCCCTCCTTGCAACATGTCCAAAGTATCTTAGGTGAAGCTTCAGAATCCTTGCCTCCGAGGAGCAGCCTGGTCTCACCCTCTCTATGATGAACCTGTTCATTCTCCTAGCAGTCCATAGTATATACAATACTCTTCTCCAACACCACAGCTCAAAGGCATCAATTCTCCTTCTATCACCCCTAGTCATTGTCCAGCTTTCTGATGCATAGCAAGTGATTCAAAGACCATGGCCTGTATCTGTCACACCTTAGTCTCCAGACTGACATTATAGCAACACTAAATAACTAAAGAAGTTGTTAAATGAAAAAAAAAATAAATTGAACAAATAACCAAGAAAAAAGAAAACATATTCATGCAAAAGTCTGCTTGTGAATGCACATTGTTCACAGTATTTAAAAAAATGGAAACAACCCAAGTGTCTGTCAGATGAGAAATGGATAAACAAAATGCACTGTACCTATGCAATGAAACACTACTCAGAAATAAAGGTAATGAAGTACTGACGCATGCTTCAAAACGGATGAACTGGAAAACATTATGCAAAGTAAAGGATGACAGAAACAAAAGAGCGCATATCACAGGATTCCATTCACTTGAAGTTTCTAGGAACGGCAGATCTGTAGAGACAATAGTTTTCATTAGAATCGTATTTCTGCAAGCACTTTTAGCACAGATAAGAAGTCTATGATATCCAAACTGCATAATCACTCCTATATCTAATCCTGTTCATAACAAACATTAGTTCACCAGAGAGGAGAATCAAAACATACAAGCCAGTGACGTTAATGAACTGAAATTTACTTTCCCAGTTTTGGAAGCCAAAAGCCTGCTTTCAGGCACTGACTCAAGGGAAAGGCTTTCTCTCTGTGTTGACTCTGGGGAAGGTCCTGTCGATTTTCAGTTTCTCTTCCTCGATTCCTTGAGGATCATTGTGCAGTGTTGACACTCTTCCTTTGTCCTTGCTGTCTTCTGTGCCTGATCTGCTCTGTCGTATCTCAAAAGTGATTGGTTTAAAGCATATGCTGCACTCATACAACCTCATGAACATAAAACATCACTATTCTCAAAATGACCTAGTCGCCAGAGAGAGCATGGTGCTGTGTGCATGGGTGTTGTGGTAGTTTTTGCATGTGAAGGACTACTCTGCCTCCAGGAGCCAGGAAGCCAGGCTTGGCCTAGGGTTTAAGGCAGCAGGGAGCTTCAAGCCCAAAAAGGGAAGAGAGGAGAGAGGGTGGCCATGTTCTCCCAGGTTTGCTCCACCCAGGGCTGCTATGACCTGGTCGCCAGAGAGAGCATGGTGCTGTGTGTGCTGGTGTTGTGGCATACAAGTTGCCATTTCACGGTCACTTGTGGTTGTTGTGAGGCTGAACACTGTGACGCTGATGTGTCAAATGCGTTAATGGTTGGCTACCCAATGCGGACCGAGAGTGTGGGGTGGAGCTCCCCAATTAAAACAAGCGTGGAAGGAGGAGTGGCATCCATTTCCATAATAGCGTGCCTTCGGAAACCCTATGAACCTGGAGAGAGGATGAAAGGCACCCAAGCGTCGAGGACTCTCCTTCATAGGGTTGCTATGACTCACCTGTGACTCGAAGGCACAACAACATCAAAAGGGATGTTGTGTTGTTTTTAGGTGTCAACGAAGTGCGTATGACTCATAACCATCCTGTAAACTGATCTGAGCCGGGTTCTGTCTCTTACCCTCCTCACAATCTCTGACACTCTCAAGCCCATTACTGCTGTCACAAGGTCAATCCACCTGATTGAGGGTCTTCCTATCTTTTACCAGCCCTGCACCTTCCCAAGCAGGAAGTCCTTCTCCCTGGAATGAGCAGGAAGTCCTTCTCCAGGGAATGAGCAGGAAGTCCTTCTCCCTGGAATGAGCAGGAAGTCCTTCTCCCGGGAATGAGCAGGAAGTCCTTCTGCAGAGAATGAGCAGGAAGTCCTTCTCCCTGGAATGAGCAGGAAGTCCTTCTGCAGGGAATGAGCAGGAAGTCCTTCTCCAGGGAATGAGCAGGAAGTCCTTCTCCCGGGAATGAGCAGGAAGTCCTTCTCCCTGGAATGAGCAGGAAGTCCTTCTCCAGGGAATAACCTCTCCTAGCAAAATATTCAAAGTGTGTGAGATGGAGCTTCCTCATCTTTGCCTCCCTCTGGCTGCACCTGCTCCAAACCTCAAACGGAATAACATCCATAAGCGTGTTATCAGTGACTTCCCGTGAATTCTGAGGCACAGTGACCCCACGGAACAGGGTAGAATTGCATCAGGTTTGGCTAATTATGAAAACAGATCATCAGGTCTTTTTCCTCTGGAGCAGCTGGATAAGTTTGAATCACTGACCTTTCTGTTACCAGTCAACTTCTTAATCATTGCACAATTCTTTATACCCACCAGTATTATTGTGGTTGTGTATTATCAAGTTGGAACTGGTCCATACATAGCTGATTCTCCAGCAGGTTTTCAGAGGCAGTTAATCCCACGCGAGGAGATTGTCCATCCTTCTCTCATGGAGCAGCTGGTAGATTCAAACTGCTTGCTTTGGGGATTGCAGTGCTGCTTCTTACCACTAGACCACGAGAGCTTCCTATCCACAAGTATGTTGTTGTTGTTGTTGTGGAGTGTCGTCGAGGCGTGGATGACTCATAGCGATCCTATGAACGAAAGACCTGAACACTTGTATAATTTCCATCATTTCTCCACGTTCACAGAGTTTTCCGGAGGCAAGCTATTTTGGAAATGTATAAAATTTACAGCACACATTTTGGGACTCACAGTCAACTGCTAACAGATATAAAAATGCTTTTCTATTTAAAAAAAAAAAATAGAAAAAGAAAACAGATCCAAGCAGATAATTCTATTGCAGATATCCCTCACATTTTAAATGCTTGGGTTTTTAGCACTTCAGTTTTATAGAATCCTTAAGTTATTTCTACCTATTTTCACTTACCGAAAGGAGTCAGGAAAAGACTCTACTTTTGCAAAATGTGTGTCTCTAGCATGCAGCATTTGCGTTCAGCTGGGCATTAAAACGGCAGCGTCACCAGGAGCAGACAGTGACGTCAGCAAGCACCTTCCCTGAGAGCCACCCTCAGCATTTCAGCACCAAGCTGCTACAGCTATATTTTTAAATATGGGTTTGCTCAGCAATTCCCCCCCCCCCAAACTAATGGTAATTGCTTCTTCATTTTATCATTTCTGCTTAAGAAAGCTTTCCTGGGGTTTCGGGGTGTTGTTGTTGTTAGGCTCCCTGGAGTCCTTTCTGACTCATGGCAACCCAACCTGTATAGAACAGAGCCTGGCCCGATCCTGTGCTAATCCCACAATCTCCACTATGCTTAAACCCATTGTGTTAGTCATTCCGTCAGTCCATCCTGTTAAGGGACTTTCTCTCCTTCGTCTGATTCTCTATTTTTAGACTCTGCTTTCAGGAGGCAGCTCTTTCGCAGTCAGATGTTGAGTGTCTTCCAACTCCGGGCTCACCTTTCCACACCCCCACGCTGTCTCGGAGCATGTTTCGCTCCTAGTCAGAGAAATGGGTGGCCAGGTCTGCTTCCCGCTCTTAGTCTGGAAGCTTCACTGGAGCCCGTCTGCTTTGGGTGATGTGACCCTGCCACAGTATTTCAGATGCCAGGAGCCCAACTTCCAGCATCTCAAAAACATACAAGCTACCTCAGTACAACCAGCTGACAGATGAATAACGGAGACAGGAGTCCCAGGAACAATTCATTTTTTAATAATAAGAACCTGTAGGACCCCAGTCTTGGGCTAAAGGTTTTCAAAGTTCTCTTTATACTTTTTTTCCCCTCTCTTCTTCATAATATGAATTTCTGGTTTTCTGACGGCATGTAGTTCAAATCTACCAGCGGCTCCACAGGAAAAAGATGGGTAATCTCTTCCCATGTAATCTACAGCCTCTGAAAACTTGCTGGAGGGTCAGCCCTGAGTCCATTCCAACCTGTCAGTACACAATAACAACTGTCAAAATGAAACACAGAATTCCGATAGGCTCATGGGTAAGGAGTTGCACTGTCAGTCCAAAGGCAGATGGTTCCAGTCCACCAGCTGCTTCTTGGGACAAAGACGCTAAATCTCCTCCTGTCTGATTTACAGCCTCTAAAGACTCACTGGAGGGTCGACAAGAATCAGTTCTGACTCAATGCCAATGAATAGACACATTACAAACAATCCAATACTCCGGAATGTCTAAGAAGGAATTGCAAGTGTTCTTGTTCCTCCCCACTCAGAGCTCAGAGTGTGTCACTGTAGCAGTGGTTGCAAGCTGTTTCCAACAGCCATTCTCGTCTTAGTCACTAGTAGTTCCAAAACTCTACGTCATGTGTCAGCTAAGAGACTACACTTTCTGGGTTTCCGCAAAGCTAACATGAATCCAGGTTACTAAGTAAGTGAAGAGATATAAAAAGAAATGTTGAGGGTTTTTTTATATCATTTAGGGAAGACTTTGTATGCCAAGACATTTCGAGGAAAATTACTGGAACAACCAGATGGAAGAGATTCACAGTCATGACTATTTCAAAGAAAGGTGATCCAACAACATACTGAGATTGCTCAAATAATATTGTTACCATGACACGAAAGTAACTCTGCTGAAGATAATGAAACATAGTCACAGCAACACATTAACAGAAAACTTACATAAAACCAAGCCAGAGTCAGAATAAGGCATGGAGTAAGGATAATATCACTAACGTTAGATAGGTCTTGGCAAAAAGCAGAAAATAACAGAAATATGCTTATCTGTGTGTTTCAACGACTATGTAGAATTATTCTATTATATAAATAACAACAAATTATGGGCAACATTGTATAGAATGGGAATTCTGCTGTTGTGTGTTATTAGGTACTGTCAAGTCAAGTAGAAGTCAGAGTGAGCCTGTACACTGAACCCTGTCGCTTCCTGTGCCATCCGAACAGTATCTGACCCAATGCTGCAGCCACTGCTCAATGCACCCGGCTCAGGATCTCCCTCCCCTTCGCTAGTCCTCCACCTTCCCAAGCATGACGTCTCTCTCCAAACACTTAATTGTCCTCGTATGGAACTTACACAAAGAACAGATATACGGATTGCCTCGTGGTTTAAAATCAGAATAGGTATGTCTCGGGGTTGTATTTTTTCCCACCATACATAGTCACCCTGTGTTAATTGCTCGGCAAATAATCTAAATATCAGAAATATATAAAGAAGAATGCCACATCAGGACTGAAGGAGGACTTTTTAACAACCTGCAAAATGCAGCTCATTCAACAGTGCTTACTGAAGGTAGTAAGATGGGAAACACTAATGGAGATGGAAAACTACAGTCTTCATCAGGATAATTCCTCCAAATTAAGCCACACTAAAATAAAAAGTCTCACAAGTGGACCAATAAGCAACCTCATGAGAAATGGAAAAGATCAAAGATGCTATAGATTAGGGCTCTTAAGTTTGTTCATTTTTTTGTTTCTTAGACAATCTTTATACTTGCATGTTTCTGAATGTCTTATGAGAAGAATATGATATACATCAAGAACAGTGCATCCCAAACGAGGATTGTCTATAATCAATTAAAGACAAAGATTATCAGTGGAGATCAGAAATTAGGACAGGTGCCCATAAAAGGAATCAGCGGGGTCAAGATTCTGGCCTGGATTATTATTCTCCAGAAGGATGAAGACATTTCTGTTCCTTGAAGCCACCACCTGTAGGAAAAGTCATGATGGGCAGCACTGGTTAACTGGGACAACATGGCCAAAGATGTTCCTGTGAAAGACAGTAAGTGGAATTCTACTTATTGTTCACCACCATGGAATTCCCAAATGAGAAGACCTTCAAAGCACGGTAATATACACTGACGATGTGCTTTGACAACTCATTGGGCCATAAGATGGATATCATTTGCAAAGAAAACTAAAATTTAAAACAAAAGCCATTTGCAGAGAAAAACCAAATTCTGATGCCCAGATACTGAATAATAACAGTGGAATTAGAATTGCAAGTACTCAGGTATGACAGATCTCATGTATCGTTCAAACCCCCAGTCCACATTTCCAGGCAGGTTGTTCCAGCTTTCAGTTTTAGAGAGAATAAGTAACAAAAGAGGTTCTGCAGGTTGCCCTTTTAGCTAAAAGTAATAAAAATTATTTAAGCATCCTTAAAGACCTAAGCCTCAACTCTCTGAGCCTCCTTTTAGTATTTTTTTTAAAAGGGGCAAACTGTCCTTTATTAGATATTTTCTATAATAAATCTCTTTATTCCATTTATATTACCTGTTTTCCATAAAGCAATTTACCTTAAAGATTCTACCTCTCAGTAAGGAAAGCCACATAACTTTTGCATTGTTATTCAGAAAGGAAGAGACAGAGAGATGCTCTTACGACCGCTGTTCCTGGATGAGAGCTGAGATACAGCCGTGTGCCTCAAGAGATGTCTATTAATGGAAGATTAAATTGCTCCACATATTTTTAGAAAAACACAATTTACTTTAATTACATAGCTCCAGGTGACATCTAGCAATGGGCGTCCTTTTTTCCCTTAACTAAGTATAGTTAATTTCTGCCTAGTATTCTTGGCTCATAATCAAACCACGAGTTCAGAACATAGATTGAACCCAAGGAGTCGTTCATCCTTTTAAGTTATGACATTTTTCATTCTCTCAGGATTCAGATTTCCAGGATCCTTATAGATTGGAGTGACCCACCCAAGCTATTGCATCAAGTGGATCCTTGAACCAAGATCCTAGACAATCTTGTGGTCCTAAGTGTCACCACGAACAAAGAAGGACAAAATCTGCCTTGGAAGAAGAGTGGTCAGAAATGCTCCTTGTAGGCAAGGAGAGTGAGGCTTTGTCTCATATAATTTAAGCATGTTATAGGTGGGGTTAGTCCCTAGAGTAGGGCATTGTTCTTGGTTAAGTAAGGGGTCAAAGGAAAAGAGGAAGGTCTTCAGTTAGACAGACTGGCAAAGTGGTCTAACTATGGGATCCAGGACGGCAGCCGTGGAGAAGACAGTGCAGGACCAAGCCGCGTTTTGTTCTCTTGAACACAAGGTTGCTATGAGTGGCAGCCAACTGGATGATACCAAACAACAAACAACAACAACAAATATGGCCTTTAAATCCAACAATAATCTCGATTAATGACTACAGAATGTTCTGTCATAGGCATTGGACTCTTTTGAAAAAAAATAATTTTGTGCACATCCAACAGAAACTCGAAGGGTCAGATTAGAGCTATGCTTTAGGGTAAATCACTAATTACTTAAATCGTTCTTCAAGACAATGTTGAGTGGAATTCTACGTGACCACAAACTGTGTTGCTGGCGACAAGCAGGAGTACAAGAATCTGTAAAGGATTATTCCTCTTTGTTGTTGTTGTTTTGTGCTGTCAAGCCACTTGTGATGCATAACGACTCTATGTACAACAGCTCTGAACCCAATGGCTCTTGAGCCAACTTCATTGTCTCTGACACACCTACCCCCACTACCCCAGTCACTGAGTCAATCCATCTCATTCAAGGTCTTCCTTTCTTGCCATGTCTTTTCAGCCCTTCCAAGCTTGATGTCCCTCTCCAAGGACTGGTTCCTCCTTGCAGCATGGCCAAAATATTTCGGTCAGAGCTTCAAAATCCTTGCCTTCAAGGAAGAGTCTGGTCTCACCCTTTGTTCTCTTAGCAGTCTGTGATATAATCAGTACTCTTCTCCAGCACCACAGCTCAAAGGCTTGGTTCTTCTTCTATCATCTTTAGTAATTGTCAGCATCTGTGAGTTCTGTGCAGTCATTGCAACAAGTTGAACCAAGCAATGGACTATCAGGAGCCAACAGGAGAAAAGCTGGTGTTAGAATTGACAACAGAAAGGGCAGGAACATAGGTGTATGTTTGACCTTATAGGACCTGGTTTTCTGCTATTGATGTTCGGGGGGCGGGGTGGGGGATTCTTCCTTCTCGTGGAATTAACATCAGATCCTGCCCCCCCATGCCAGTCACATAGTTTTCACAGAAAGGAAGCAAATACCACTCTTCCTGTTATGTTCACTAGTGAGACTCCATAGAGGCTGGTCCCAGGCCATCGGTTCCTTCATTTCAGGCCTCACCTTTCACTAAGAGGGAGAAGATGTACATCCCTGAGAACTACAGCCAGATTGCTTCCTGGGAACGAGATGGTGAGACTTTGGACATGTTATCAGCAGAGGCCAGTTCCTGAAGAAAGACATCATGATTGGAAAAGCCAAAGGGCAGCAAAATGAGGAAGACCCTCGATGAGATGGATTGACACAATAACTGTGGCAAGGGGCTTATCATCACAGCAGAGATTGTGAAAACGGTACAGCACTGGGCAGGCTGTCAATCGGGTGGTACACGGTGTTACTATCAATTGAAGCTGATTCTATGACACTTAAAAACAACACAGAATTTAAATAAAAAATAAAATAAATACAGTGTCGTTAGTTATCCTTGCCTGTAGAAAAAAGCAGAAACTCAAGTTAGCAATTCTGAAATCTGACCTCTTCAAAGCCAAAAGAGAAGGATGCAGAAAATTATTAAAAATGTTAGGTTCCTTGTCAGCTGACTTTCGTGGGAGAAGGAGCAGAGAATGGGAGAAGTGTCCTTAGAAAAACTACTCACGTTTAAAGTCTAAATCTTACTAGGAAAAGCATTTCCAGCAGAAAGGGGACAGCAGGGTGTGTAACTGAGAACTGACAAGGAAGTCATTGCAGGCTCACGCACATGTCCAAGCAAAACAAACAAAAATGTAGCTTGTTCCTTAATATTTGCCTTGAGATCTACACCAAAGTCTTCAAGGCAAACTGAATCAGCAAATGAGAAGCAATGGAAAGACGTGGCAGCGTGTCTGACAGGGTCCCTCTCAAGTTTCCTCAACGGTGAAGAGATTTATCTACTCGATGTTGGGGGGAAAAAATTAAAGTTAGCGTAACTGTAGGTGGAAAAAAGCAGGGAAAAGGTAAAGTGATTTACTCCCAAATGTATGGGGAAAAAATTCTGGATTTTAAAACAAACAGAGCTTAGAAAACTTGTGAAAAGTTAAGGAACATCTTTGGATGCCTGAAACCGGACATGCCTGTAGCTCGTTCAAATTCTCCCTCTCCGGTGATAAAAAAG
>NW_006399765.1:27279367-27280106 GCF_000299155.1 Elephantulus edwardii | reverse complement strand
GGGGCAGAGCTCTCGAAGACACTCCAGTGAGTGCTCGGGCAGAGCTGACAACGCAGCACAGACAAGGCCAAACGATGACTGCTGGGAAATGAAGTTAGGAATTCTAATGAGTCTGAAAACAATTTTAATGAGTGTGAAAGTGGGTTGATTTCAATCCACCTGGTAAAATCCCCTTTGCCTACATAACGTCATCCTGTTCCCCTCAGTCTCCAGAGTAAAAGTGTCCAACTAACTACAAGAGCAGCTCTGCAGGTCCCCTCCCACACTTGGGGAAAGTTATTCCTTGCAGGGACAAGGACAGTCATAATTAGACCCACTAAAAATAACCAGGCTTTCACAGCGGCACTGCTTGGAATATTAAACCCGAGAGCAGAGCAAGAACCTTTGCTGCTCAACCACCAGACAGTGACCATTAGCCACTTAGAAACATCCTTGAACAGTTATCTTCTTCAAAGAGCTGCCTTTCTGGCTGAAAATAAAATCACAATCAAGCACCACGACTTAAAAGCTGTAATTGCCATTGTTAGCTGGCATGGAGTTGGTCCTGATTCAGGAAAATATCATGCACCATGGGATGGATAGAACCTTTATGATCACAGGGCCACCTCTTGGGCACTGTCAACTGATATTTTTGGAAATAGACAGCCAGGCCTTTCTTCCTTGTCTCCCTTATCAGGAAGCTTTGGTTAAGTCTCTTCTCAGTCGTTTCAACACACAAGCCTCCATAGACAGAAGGGTG
>NW_006399765.1:27257683-27278707 GCF_000299155.1 Elephantulus edwardii | reverse complement strand
TTGGCCCAGTGGTGAGAATCTTTGTGTTTTTGACATTTAGCCTCAATCCATAAAGGTCTAAGCATACGATGAGAAATAAGAAGTCAGGAATTAGAACCGGCTCTTCATGGAAAGCCAGCCTTCTCTCCCTGACCTGTTATGGCTTTAATGACTCGAACTCAAATAGCCCCACAGCTTTTCATGCATTCGGATTAAAGCGAGCTTCTTAGGCTGTGAATCCTGATGGCTGTGAATCTTGAACAGGCTGGCTCATCTTTCTCTTGTGAAACTGCTGGGGGATTTGAGCTGAAGACTTTGCAGTTAACAGCTCAACACATAACCCTCTATGCTGCTGAGGTTCCTACTACAAAGAGTGAGTGACAAAACCTCAAATGTTTCTGAACCTTTTTTGAAGGGCCACTTTTACACAATGGTCATCAGGGATCAACCTCCACAGATCAGCTTCAGTTGCAAGGTCAAGAAGACAACAATAGCAAAATGAAAAAAGTTACTGAGAAAGGCGATGTAGGATAGTAAAGAAAGAATGTCAAAGTTCCAAGAAGCTGTGAGTGGGAAGTGTGCTTTGTTGGAGAAAATTAGAGCGAAGGAAGCCTGAAACCCAAACTTCCTTCCGCTGTGGCCTTGGGCAAATCCCCTAACTTTTCATTTTTCTTTGTCTCACTGAAGAATGGAGTAATTACAACCAATTCCATGATAGTTATTCCACAACAAATTGGTAAGAAATTAGATATATTAAGTAACTGTTCCAACGAGTATATAGAGAGCTGGCCACGGTAATAAATACTCCAAGGAGATTCATAGCTCAGTGGTTAAAACACTAAGCTGTTAGCCAAAATGGTGATAGTTTGAATCTCCCAGCCTCTCCATTGAAGGAAGACCAGCTGATCTCCTCCCATAAAGACTGTGTGAAGATCCAAGGAGAGGGAGGGAGAAAGTAGAGGGGTGAGGATGGGTGAGGGGTGCAGTGGTTAATCATAGGGTCACACAATTTGATGGGTGGGCAAAGTGTGTGAAGGAAATGGGAAAGATCTGATGTGGAAAACCAATATATTCAAACTTTGTAAATAAAACAGTGTGAAAAAATTTTTTTTAAATTTTGTTTGTGTGTGTGTACCGTCAAATCAGATCTGACTGGTACAAGAGGAGATGGCCCCTCCTTCTCTGGCAGAGCATCTGGGGGATTCGAACCGCGTATCTCTGAGATTGCAGTGCAGCTTCTTGCCAGTAGGCCACCAGAGCTCCCCTAAAATAAAATTTTTAAAAAACATTGTCTGTGCTGTGAATCCCTAAGAGACTCTGGTAACACAAATGGTTAAGCTCATGGCTGCCACCTGAAAGGTCAGTGGATTCAATCCAACAGCCACTCTGTAGAAGAAGCAGCTTCTGTAAAGATCTCAGCTTTGGAAATCCTATGTGACAGTTCTTCCCTGTGATACAGAGTCATGCCGAATGGAAATGGAAGACCCTAAACAAGATAGATTTCCACAATAACTGTAACAATGGGCACAAACATCTCAGAGCCAGTGAGTGTGGTATGAGATAGGGAAGGTTCAGATCTGCTGTTCTGTACTATGATCTGTGCTATGAGTTACAGCCAACTTGATGGAACCTAACAACAGCTATGCCAACACAACCAGCTTTATGATACACTGTTTGACATTTCCAAACCCTCTAAACTCAATGACTTGCAGCACCCCATAGGATGTTGTTGTTGTTAAATGCTGTCTCGTTGTAGACGACTCATAGTGACCCTATGAACAAAAGACCTGAATATTTGTATAACTTTCTCCATTTCTCCAAGTCCATAGGGTTTCCAGAGGCAAGCTATTTCGGAAGTGGATGCCACTCCTGCTCCCAAGCTTGTTTTAATTGGGGAGCTCCACTAAACACTGTCTGTCCTGGGTGACCAATATCGTGTTTGGCACATCAGTGTTACCCTGTTTAGCATCATGGCAAACACAAGTTGCCTCTGTACAGCAAATGAACAGACCAGTGCTATACAACCTAGAAGAATGTTTGACCAAAAACAACTAAAAGCAGGCCTGAGAGATGCAGATGCCATCAAGTCGTAGGCACCTCATAGTAGCTCTATGAATGAAAGACCTGATGTGTTTGGAAGCAGGAGTGGCATCCACTTCCAACATAGCTTGCCTCTGGAAACCCTATGAACTTGGAGAAACAATGAAAGTTATACAAGTGTTCAGGTCTTTCGTTCATAGAATCTCTATGAGTTGCCTACGACTCGACGGCATTTAACAATAAAAGTGTAGGAAGAGCTCAACTGGCCTAATAGACCCCAGAGAATAGAGCAGAACGATTCCACTGGGTTTCTAAAGGGTAATCTTTATATGAATTAACAGCTATATCTTTCTCCCATGATTTCTCACGATATAACCAGTTCATTGACTTGAATTACCAACCTTTCAGAGAGTAACCCAATGCTCAATCCACTGCACCACCATGATTCCTCCTTCTTTTTTTAGGAATCACATTCCACCAGATGTTTTGACTTGCAAGTAGTGGGTAACCATTCAACCTTTCTAAAGCATTTGCTTAAGGACTTCTTGCCAGGACACAAGCAAAGCTCAGGACAAATAGTTAAACTGAACGTCATGAACTCAAACCAGAAAGGTCTTCAGTCAGCAACTTAGGTCTCTGTCTCTGACCCTCACTGGGCACAAGTTCACTCAGCTCTGCCTACCTCTGTGGTCATCTCCACCACTGTGTAATCAATTTTTACTTAAGTCTATTTAGTAGTTCATTCAGTTAATATTTATTGTCTAAAGCGCACCAGACAATTGTTCCGACCCACTTAACCCATTGCGGCTGAGTGGATTGTGAACCACAGCAGCCCTGCAGGGCAGAGTGGAGGTTTCCACAGGGTTCCCAAGGCTGATAGTTCTAGGACAGTTATGAGTTGGAACCAACTTGATGGCAGTGATTTGGGCCTGGGTTCTAATTTGATGGAAGCAGATTATCTCATCTTTTCTCCCAAGGACTGGCTGGCGCATCCAAACCACGCGCATTCTGGTCAGCAGCTAAGCCCTTAACCACTAGTCCTCTTGGGTTCAACACTATTCTAGATACTAAAGAGGGGTAGTGACAGAACTAATGAAAGTAAAGTCGTTTTGGTGAGCTTAATTCTCTACCAGGAGGACGGAAATACAGCGTGGGAGGTGCAATCCATATTAAAGGCTGCAGTCCTTGATCTTCTGCAACAAACATTTCAATTTTTCCTTTGTTTCTGCAAGCAAGGTTGTCGCATTTGCATAACAGAGATTGTTGATGAGTCTTCCACCAATTCTGATGTTATATCTTTCTTCATAAAGTCCAACCATTCAAATGATCTATTTTGAGTATAGATTGGAAAAGTATAGAAAAAGGTACATCTTTGACACACTCATTTCTTGATTTTGAACCATGTGCTGTTCCTTTGTTCTGTTCTGAGCTTCTTGGCTTAGATATAGGTTTCACATGAGCACAACCAAATATTCCAGGATTCCCATTCTTCTCAATGTTAGTCACAATTTGTATTACTGTTGTTGTTGTTGTTAGGTACTGTTGAGTCAACTATGACTCATAGTGACCCTATAGCTCTGAATCCTGCCCCGTCCTGAGCCAATCTCTCAGTCTCTGATGCACTTCCCCCCATCATCACAATTACTGTGTCGATGCATCTCCTCCAGAGCCTTCCTCTCCTGTACCTTCCACCTTACCAAGCATAATGTCCTTCTCCAAGTACTGGTCCCTCCTGGCAACATCCCCAAGGTATGTGAGATGGAGTTTCAAAATCCTTGCCTCCAAGGAGTACTCTGGTTTCACCCTCTTCAAGATGGACTTACCTGTTCTCTTGGCAGTTCAGTACTCTTCTCCAACACCACAACTCAAAGGCATCAGTTCTTCTTCTGTCATCCTTCATCATTATCCAGCTCTCAGATGTATAGCAAGCATTTGAGAAGACCATGGTCCAGGTCAAATGAACCTTAGTCTTGAGTGATATCATTACTCTTCAGACTCTGGAGAGGTCTTTACCAGAAGACTTTCCCAACGTAATCCGTCTTTTGCTTTCCTGTCTGCAGCTGCCAGGAGTGCTGATGGTGGATCTTGGCTGAATTTGTTAACAACCTCCATCTCTTCTCCATTTATCATGATCAGTAGTGAGATTCTTTCTGATTTCCCATAGATAATCACAATCTCTAGCCTACCACACCTCTTTGAAGCCAAAACAAGTACTAATTCAAAGATAAAATAAGACAAAATGATTCTTTAATAGCATATAGCTATGTTCTCAAAGGCAATTTTTGCCATCATTCACTTTCAAATGGACTATTATACCATTGTGATTAGCTGACTCATTTCTCTTAATTGAATTACAGAGAATGGTGTCATACACTGAGTGCTATTAATTTGAAGTACAAGCTAGTTGTTTGAAGAAATGTGTGTCAATCATATTCAAACATGAAACCTTGACCTAACTCTAGATCCTGTGAAGTCTTGTCATTCGCTTATCTTCAGTGGTTTGGGAAATAACAGCTTTTCTTGATTGGGGGTTGAAATATACATGCTAAAATATATCCACCAAACCATCTTAGATGTACAGCGCATTGACACTAGACACGTATGTCACATTGTATCACCAATCAACTTCTGTTCCTACTGTTTTACCATCATTACCTTTGACTTCCTGTCACTTTAAGATCCCACCGGGGCTTTAGAGCTACTGTTCCGTTTCAGTCTCACAGAGATAGTTCTTCAATGGGATGCAATGTTCAAGGCAAACATTGCTGATTGGGCTAAATTGTTCTTTACTTTAAAGACGACTTCATGGAATAATTTTGACTCAATGTTTAAAAGCTGTTTCTAAGCAGTAGATTTGGGGTCCCTCACACTTCAGTGGGGATGTCATTAGTATTTCTAATCCTATGTTGTTGTTATGTACCATCAAGTAGAAATCAGCCCATAACTGACCCTCCGGTGGGTTTTCAGAGGCTGTAAATCACATGAAAGGAGAGTGCCCACCTTTCTAATTCAGAGCAGTTGGTGGATTCAAACTACATACCTTTCAGTTGGCAGTACAAGTCTTACCACTAGGCTACTAGAGTTCCTACAAAGGTGAATACATTTTTCTATTATTTCAAGATGCTTTTAAGTTTTAAGGGCAATAATAAATACAGAGCAAATAAAGATTATAGTGTACAAATAAAAAAGATGAAGCTTTACTATTCATTTAATACTCAATATTTATTGTGGGAGAGATGCTGGCTATTTAATGTAGCTTATGTCTTTTTACGTTACCTTGGTGGCATGGGATGTTATGTGCTTGAATGTTAATCAAAAGGCTGGCAGTTGAGCTTCCTCAGCTATTCTGAGGGAGAGATGTGGCGTCTGGTAAAAGCACTGGCAATCTGTTCCCACAAAGATGGCCGCCTTGGAAACCCTAGGGCGTAGGGAGGGGTCCAGCCTTTCCCGTAGGATCACTATGAGTTGGAATCCACTACAGGACAGTAGGTTTGGGGCTTTCATTTGTTTATTTGCATCTTTTTTCTAATCTTCATAACACTTCACCTCTTAATATTAGGGGCTGTCGATGGAATCATCAGAATATGACAAAAACATGAACCACAAACAATATATATAACATGACAGAGTAAAAAGTAAAGGCAGCCTATGTTGCTGTCCTTGGTGCACTGGTTCCTACCTAGATGACACTGGGGATAGCACTTGTTGTTGTTGTTGTGTGTCGTAGAGTCGGAACTGACCCATAGTTGACCCTCTGGCGGGTTTTCAGAGGCAGTTAATGACACAGGAGGAGACTGCCCATCCTTCACCTGCAGAACCCCTGGTGGCCTTGAACCAGGTGCCTTTGGATCACAACACAGCTTCTTGCCTCTAGGCCACCAGAGCTCCCTAAAGTCTGCTAAACCAAGCCTCAATCCCGCCTCTTTAGAAGCAGAAGTAGGGGATTCTCCTCACCACCATCAGAATAGAAACTACTGAAGGTGTCAAGGATTTCATTTTACCTGGGAGTCACAAGCCACACCCACAGAAGCAGCCGTCAAGGAAGAAGGAGTTTTGCATTGACAAGTCTACTGAAAGAAGCTGCTTCATGTGACTTTGATGACTCAGTTGCACCTGGCTCAAACCGGGGTATTTTCTACTGTCTCAAATGCATGCTGAAGCCGGATGATGAATAAAGAAGCCTGAAGAAGAATCGATGCCTCAGAATTGTGGAGATGCCAAAGAATATTGAACATCATACGGCTTGCCAGAAGAACACATTGTGAGATGGTTAGCCAGAATGCTTGTTAAAAGTCAGGCGGAGAGCCTCTGTTTCATTTATTCTGGACATGTGAACAGGAGGGGCTGGTCTGTGGAGAATGACCAGCCTCCTGCTTGGTAAGGTCATGAAAGAGAAGAAGATCCTCGACTGGACGGACTGGCACAACGGCCGCCTCAATGAACTCAACCGTAACAATGACCTGACAATGACCTGACCATGATGGTGCAGGAGCCAACAGAGTTTCCTCCGCACCAGAGTCAGAGACAACTCACTGGCAACTAACAACACCAACTCTAAAAGACTGACCTCTGGGTAAGGCCCGTAAAATGTCATGTTGTTGTTGTTAAGTGCTGTCGAGTCAAGTGAGACTCAGAGAAATCCTGAGTGTGCCATCCTCGTCGTCTCTGACACACAAGCCCATTGCTGCAGTCACTGCATCAACCCATCTTGTTGAGGGTCTTCCTCTCCTTTGCTGACCCTCCACATTTCCAAGCATGGTATCCTTCTCCGAGGAATAGCCTCGCCAACCTACACACGTCTGAAGAGTGAAGGTTGAAGCTTCGCCCTCTTTGCCTCCAAGGAGCACTCGGGCTGCACTTTTTTCTCTAAGACACCTCCGTTTGGTTTTTCTGGTAGTCCACGGGATATTTTGTATAAAGAGTCAGCTACAGCCCTCCACAAAAGGTCCTGGCTGACTAATTTGACCACCACCATGATCTTCATTTACTTTATCATCTCCACTAATGTTGTTGTTAAGTGCCGTTGAGTTGTAGATGACTCATAGTGACCCTAAGAAAGAAAGACCTGAACACTTGTATAACGTTTATCATTTCTCTAAGTTCTTAGAGTTTCCAGAGGCAAGCCATTTCGGAAGTGGATGACACTCCTGCTTCCAAGGCTGTTTTAATCAGGGAGCTCCACCAAACACTGTCCACCATGGGTAACCATTAACGCATTTGACCCATCAGTGTCACAGTGTTCAGCGTCAGAGCAATCACAAGTTACCTCTGTACAGCAAATGGACAGACCAGTGCTATACTGCTTAGAAGAATGTTTGACCAAAACAATTTAAACCAGGCCTGAGGGCCACAAATTAAAATCACCCACATTTGGCTTGGTAGCATCACTTTCTATCCACTAGGCCAACAGAGCTCTCTATGTTGTTGTTGTTGTTGTTTTGTTGTTGTTGTTAAGTGTTGTCGAGTTGTAGACGACTCACAGTGATCCTGTGAACGAAAGACTTGAACATTTGTATAACTTTCATCTTTCTCCACATTTACAGAGTTTCTGGAGGCAATTTCGGGAGTGGATGCCACTCCTGCTTCCAATCTTATTTTAATCTCCACTAATACCTTCATCATTTTCAATCTCATGAGGTAAACTCTGTTCATTCCTATTTGGCCAAAAAGGAATCAACTGAGATTCACTGGACATGTTAAATACATCATGCAAAGCCACCTAGCGTGAGAATGATGGCACTAGTGCTTGAACAGGGCACATTGAACTCCAAAGACCCTACAATTCAAACTCCAGTTGTGTATTTCCAGAATGCGTAGAGGTAAAGCTATTCCAAAATCATGTACAATGCTTGAGCGGTCTTTCTGAATTTAAATCTGTTCATGAAATTATTGCACTGAGGAAAATGCTGAAAACCAGCATGTGATAGTTGTCAAAATCCACACTTGTCAAGAATCCACTTCTCAAGTGAGCAAACTGAGGTCGAGTTCAGCTAAGTAAGTTTACTAAAAGCTAATACGCCTTGACAGGAGACACTAAAGAGATGAGACCTCAACTCTATTAAAGTTGAGAGTCTGATACTGTGCACAGGGCTGAAGAGTGAGTCTCGTGAGCTCTGTTAATTGTTCAAGAAAGATTCCAGGGGGAGGTATGGTTAAATGCTAGGCTGTCACCCCAAAGGGAGGCAGTTTGAATCCACCAGTTGCTCCTCAGGAGACAATCTCCTCTCGTGTGATTTCTAGCTTCTGAAAACTCACTGGAGGGTCAGCTACGAGTCAGCCCTGACTCTATAGTATGAGAAAGGACTAATGAAAGAGCTTGGCTGTTTGAAACCACTCACTGGCTGCTCGAGAGGCAGGCCTGCCAATCTGCTGTCACACAGAGCCCAGCCGAGGACCCTCATGGGGTTCGTCTCCATCGCATGGGATCGCTTGGAGTTGAAATAGACTCAGCGGCGCCGAACAATAATTCTTTGGGGTATTTTTACTCAGCAACATATATTTTCAAATTCTCAACTAAAATAAGCAAGTTGAAAGATTATTATAGAGTAAATACATGAACCCTGGGATATGTTGGCATTTCAAAGTGAATGCCTGGCTTTCAGAAAGCTTGATAATATGAGGGATTCTGAGCCCTGGAGACAGGCTATAGAACCTGCTTTGTTTCTGGGGAAGAAAAGACACACAAAAAGGACAAAACCAGCACTGTTTTAAATTCACAGCAGAACAAAAGAAATAAAGAGACGTTAAAGACTTAATAGCTGGGTTAGAAGTTAAGTCTTCCACTAAACTATAAATCCTTTCAGGGCAGTAACTAAGTCCAACATCTCTGTTTCCTGGCCTTTAATATGTATTTAGTAATCAGAAGAATGGGTGATTAACACCTACGACTATTCTTTGATCATTTATTGCTGGGCTAGGCCAGCCTTTTGGTCAGTAAATTGGGCAAAATAATAGACTCTACTCAGATCCAAGGAAGACAATAAAGAGGGAACTAGAGCGCTTGCAAGGAGTTAAACTTCTCCCCTCCCACCTGCCAGAAAAGTCTCCGTAAGTCAGGCAAGGCCAGTCTCCCTCACACACACTGTCTCCTAAGAGGCAGTCACTGAAATAGCACTGCTCAGTTCTTTGTGACGGAATTAAAGCCCCAAACCCCCACATCATACTCCAATTCTTGGATTTTTTTTATGGTAATTAAATATGTATCTGTGGCTGTCAAGGGGTTTGCCGCATGCATATTTAAATATAGTTCCTCTTCCCACTATAAGAGGATTATGTAACCAGACACACTTCTGCTCACCGAAGGAATTACATGCAGGGAAATGAGAATATGGGAGCAGGATCCCGAAGTGCTCTCTATCTTTAGCCTCAGGGGGCATGACGTGAGGCACGTGAACATTTTACTACTACACACACTTCTCGTTCTGCGCCTCGGTCCACTTGAAGAGGCAGAAGCAATCAGAGGTAGAGAGGTGGGTTTTGTCAGAGACCACTATCGGCTAATGCATTCTCCAATGACTGCAGATGCACAGACTTGTGTAAAAACTAAGGAATTCTGGGAGTACAATGGATAAGCACTCAGTTGCTAATTCAAAAGTTGGTGGTTCGAATCCATCCAGCTCTTCCAAAGGAGAAAATTCTGGTGAACTACTAGCATACAGACTACTCCCCAGCTATAGCCCTTGAGTCAATTCCAACTCACTGCGACCATCAGGTTCCAGTGACACTCATTACGGGAAGTGATTGTCTCATTGATTCTTTTCTCAAGGGGCAGCTGGTAGATTCAAAGTGATGACCTTTCTGTTAGCAGTCCAACATCGAAAGCACTATGCTACCATGGTTTCTTCTGCGAAGTCTAAGAAATCCTATGGAGCTGTTCCACTCTATCACGTAGGGTCAAAGGAGGTAAACAATCAATTCAACAGGAATATATACACAGACACTTATAACACCAGACCAGACTGTTAGTTTCCTATCAGTTCTCTTTCCTATCAGTTCTCTTGCTTGTTGTAATTTTTTTCAAGTAAAGTCAGTCACCAATATTAGCAGGATGGTTTGTGGTAGAAAGAAGAACAATATCCAGAACCTTTTACGATGTTCAGAACCTGCAAACAAGTAATTCAGGAGAAGGGGACAGGGACCGGGACGGGGAAGGGGACGGGGACGGGGACGCTACATATGTGATTATGCAAAGGATTTTGAGATGGGGAGATAATCTTGGGTTATCAGGAGCCAGAGGAGATCAAAGTCAGCGAAGAGATGAAGAGATGAGGTGGTGATGATGTAAACACCAAGTCGGGGTGACAAGCTCTGAAGGTGAAGGAAGGGGCTGTGAGTCATCAGCCGTAGACTGACTCCAGAAGCAGGAAAAAAAACAGGAAATGTTTCCCCAGAAGCCTCAAGAAGAAACACAGGCCTAGCATGACGTGGAGGCTAGCCCCTAAGGCTTACTGCAAACCTTGACCTCTAGAACCCTAAGTGTGAAGGTTAAAATTGTATGTCAACATCGCCTTAATCTTCAGTACAATGCCTCTGTCTTATGTGCTGTAAACCCTAACATATTAATAAAGCAGGATGACAGGCAGATCTGTAAGATATTATTAGCCTTTGCTGATGAAGAACTTCTCAGGGGTGGGGCCTGCATTGAACGTAGGCATGGACTTTCTGGGAAAGAAGGGATCTTTTAACGGGTTCCTACATCTGGCTAACTGGCTGGAGGTTTCCAGAGATGAATCAGTGGCCTGTAATAATCTAGATTCTTCAGTTTCCAAAATTAGCCATCTGTGACCTTGCTCCCCAACAAGACCTTTGCCTCTAAAGCCAAGAGCATCAAATTCTATTATTAGCCCACAATTTGGACTCATTAGCGCCCCCAACCCCACCCCAGCACCACAACCTTGAGGTTCGACTTGTCAACCTGGGACTTGCCCACTGCTCCAAGCACGTGAGCCATTTCCTTGAAATAAATATTGCTCTTTCTCTTTCTTACCAGTTTGTTTGGTTTTTTTTTTGGCTGGAGAGTCACATACACCTAAGACAGTAAGATAATAAATTTGTGTTCTTCTAAGCTTCGAAGTTTTTGATAATTTATTATAACAGAAATAGGAAACATACATGTAATTTAATGTTATGTAAAAAAGTGGAACATTTCTCACACACAACTTCGGAAATTATTATTTCATTTTTTAATGGAATCAAAATATATAACTTCATTATTTTGAACAATGAACCAGAATTGCTGCAAAATCTTTCAAACTATCTTTCCAGTCTCAGAAGTTTATTTCTTCGATTTCATTATTTCCTTATTCATTCATTCATTTAATAATTGTGCATTCAGACACAATTTTTTTGAAGACCCACAATGAACCAAAGTAGGCAAGAAATCCAAATATAAAAGCTTCTAATGTAATGCAGGAAGAAAATACAGAATTGATTTCAGTACCAAGTCAGAAATAATAATGCGGAAAAGTACAAGATATGAAAGCATAGTAAGAGCTCTCTGGGTCTGTAGATACGCATATCCTTCACGTTCATTGCCTTCATTCTTTTTAAGGAGCTCTGGTGGCACAATGGTTACGCTCATAGCTGCTAGCTCAGTGGTGGATGGTTCAAGCCCACCCAGCTATTCTTCAGGAGAAAGACCTGACAATTGACTTCTGTAAAATTACAGCAAAGAAAACACAGTATCGCTGTGTATGTCTCATACATAGTATGGTAGTATGGTACACACTAGGTGTGTCAAATCAATTCAACAGCATCTAACAACAGCATTCTTTATCAGTGAATAAGCTTCCAAAGTTTGCACAACTAATAGTTCTTTGCCCCCTTTGCTAAGAAAGGGCATAAACATCGGTATTAATTCTTCATCACTACAAACAATGATAGGGAGCTCTCGTAGCTTTATTGCTGCCGTTGTTTGGTGCCATTGAGTCAAGTATGGTCCGTAGCGACCCTATGAACAACAGATCTGAACCTTGTCCTATCGCATGTCATCCTCCCAATCTCTAACACACTCAGGGTCATTGCTGTGTCAATCCATCTCGTTGAGTGCCTTCTTCTCTTCCACTGACCCTCCACCTTTCCAAACATGATGTCCCTCTTCAAGGAATAGCCTCTCCTAACAACATGCTCAGAGCTTGCGAGATGAAATTTTATCATCCTTGCCTCCAAGAAGCACTCTGGCTGCACCTTCTACAAGACGTAACTGTTTGTTCTTTGGGCAGCCTATGGGCTATTAGTTCCTCTTCTCTAACAAGCACAGCTCAGTGGAGACAATTCTTCTCATCCTTATTCATGGTCCAGCTATCAGATGCATAGCAAATGATTGACAAGAGTGGTGAGGGATTTCACTGCCAACCCAAAGGTAGGCAGTTTGAATCCACCAGCTAGCTGTTCTATGGGAGAAACACGGACAATCTCCCCTGCCTCTGAAAACTCATTTGAGTGGGTCCATTTTTTTCACTCCTAGTAAACCTCCAGGATAAAGCAGAGCTGCCCATGGGTTTTTCAATGTTGACAGTTTTAAGAGAATGGATTGCCTCACCTTTCCCTGAAGGAATGACTGGTGGATTCAAACCACTGACCTTCAAGTTAAGACCTGAGCACTTAACCACTAAACACCTGGCCTCTTACTATGCCTTCTATTATTATAAAGTAACCCAGCCTTTAGAACACTATTAACTCATTTTAACCTTCCTTAAAAATTAGCCTTCTTTGAAGTTTAGTACCGAGCGGCTTCTGGAACACTAGGAATTGATATACTGAGCAGGAAAATCAGGAATGGGGCAGGGATCTTGCTTTTCTTTTCCATCGTGGTGCATGTGTCACACTCAACAGCGAAGACTAATGCATCTACTTTAATGAGTAATGCTCGCTGAGCTGCAATCCCAAAGGCTAATGGTTCTAGTCCACAAGCAGTCCTATAGGAAAAAGATGGACAATCTCCTCTCATGATTTTAGTGCTTCTCAAAACCTGCTGGACAGTCAGTTATGGGTTGGTCCCGACTCAACAGTACACAAGACCAATAACAACAGCCTTGTATCAAACAGTGCTAATGTGGTGATTTTTTTTTTATTTAAATTACATTTCCGCTCAGTTTTCTTCTTTTCTGAAAACTAGAAAAGAAGACAGAAAAAAGGAAGTAAAAGGGACATCACCTATCCTGGACTGTTAGATGCCTTAAATGTTTTTATAATTTATAAACCTGCATGATCCCTATGAAAAACAAAACCAAAATGGATCCACGGCCATCGAGTGAATCTAAGAGTATGAGAAACATTCCATCAGCTTTGCGTGACTGTGAATCCTTACAGAAGGAGACTGCCTAAAGCTCTCCAGAGAAGAAGACAGTGGATTCAAACCACTGACCTTTGGGTTCACAGAGCAATACATACCACAATCTGCTGACAGAACACCTATGTCAACTCTGCAAAAATTCACATTTTAAACGTCAGTTCCCAACCTGGCCTGATTCAGTGAAATAGATGATGGCAATGGCTAGATTTTCAGGTTAACAGAACGGAGTGCTGCTTGCACTGGAGTTAAATACTGGCCTAGGGTTGTCAGTTCA
Source organism: Elephantulus edwardii (assembly GCF_000299155.1). Taxonomy (NCBI): domain Eukaryota; kingdom Metazoa; phylum Chordata; class Mammalia; order Macroscelidea; family Macroscelididae; genus Elephantulus; species Elephantulus edwardii. The sequence continues at coordinate 27,265,121 of NW_006399765.1, read as the reverse complement.
AAGACATCTAGCAGTTCTGCAGAAGAAGAGGCCCACAGATGTGCTCCCATAAAGATTACAGCCTGGGAAACTACACGGCACGGTTCTACCCAGCCACACAGGGCCACTATGAGCAGAAACAGACTCAGCTACATCCAACAATATGTGAAAAGGAGAATGAGGAGAAAGAAAAATGTTCTTTTATAAACTCATGAGAATCTTTTACAGAAAGTAAACAAAGTGTGGTTTCATTATAGACGCTATGATTAATACCATCAAATAAAATGCATAGGAATCGGTAGATAGAAAACCAATTTGCTTTGTAAACTTTCACTCAAGTCTCACAATAATAAGGAATTAAGTGGACAAAATCAGTGACAACTAACACGTACCCCAGAGCCTAAAGTTGCCTTCTTCATAGGATATTGAGATCATTTATGCTGTTAAAATAGAGAGAAAGACCAGAGAGAGAAAGGGCAAAAGAAGAAAAAAAAACACAAAAAAACAAACAAAAAACCACGACGCACATTGTGTCCTAACCATTCAGTACAGATAAGATGGAGGAAGCTGGCTGGAATGTGCTGCTTCTTGCATCGGACACCAACTTCCTGTCACACATCACATTATAGAGTCAGTTTAAATGACCTCAAGTCCTGACGAGGAACCTTCCTCATTCCTCTAAGGTTTGGCTTCCCCAATGCTCCTTTCCCAATGTCCTTCTAAGGTTCTAAGGGGTTAAAACAATGTATGCAAAACTTCTCTTCGAAAGCAGTGAGGCTACGGTTACCAGGCAACCGTCTAAATTTTAAAATAACCTGAAGTTCTTTGGCAAAAGGAATGAGAACATTTAAAAAGCTCGGGAAGCTTCAGGTTTTGCGAGTCCTGACCAAAGTGAGCAAGACACCAGCCCAAGTGCCATTCAGGGAACGCGCTGGAATTCCTTTTCCATTTGAAAACTGAAGCACGAGCAACCGCTCCTAGAAAGCTCTTGACATCCTTTGACAAGTGGAGAAGGCAAATTCTCACGCACGGAGTGGTGCCGGCGAGATGAGGGTTTTGCAGGATGATTCAGAATAATGAAAGAGTAGGGAAATGTCAAGTTGGCCTCTGTCAAGCGGGAAGATGTGACGTTCCCCAGAGACAAAGTCCTTTTCTCTGCCTCCAAAAGCAGTTTCATATTCAAAGCGTGTGTCCGTTACCTGGAGCAGTGATGGCACGTAGGGGCCAAAAGGCTCTCCAGGTAATCACGTCTCTAGATCATTACGGGCTTCCTGGCTATTCCCTTGAATTGCACGCTGCAGTGAAGACAGGGCAAAGTAGTGGGTGCAGCTACACGCAGAATTGCTTCAGAATCAGCAATCACAGGCCCAGAATCCTCAGCATGGCCTTCCTAGTTATTCCCTTGAATTGCACCCTGCAGTGAAGACAGGGGCAAAGTGGTGGGTGCAGCTCCGGGCAGAACTGCTTCAGAATCAGCAATCACAGCCCCAGAATTCCAGGTGGAAGGAGGAGTTCAAGGTTATCCAAACCACACTGACAAATCCCACTTTGATAACCTAACTTCTTTAAAAATAACTTTACAAATTCAACATTAGCAGCCTTTTCCTTTTACAGCCTAAACGTGAACACCTCTCTGAAAATGTCTCTTGCAGGTATAAAAAAAAAAAAAATTAAACATTTTCAAAATGAATGCATGTTCTTTTTGTACTCTTCGCTAGATAAAGGGCAATTAGTCTCAGCATTGAAAATCCATTTATATATTTGAAAACTATTAATTAGTCAACCCACAGCCCATTCCCCTCCAATTTTAATAATCGCGCCTCTCATCTTCTGAGTCTCGTTCGCCTCGCATTGTGCAGATTAATGCATGTTTGCATTTTCTGTATTGTTCTCCAGCACCATAACTCAAATGCTGAATTTTTAGTCTTCTTCATTGACTGTTGACTTTTAAGATACACATGAAGCCACTGGTAATACTGTGTCTCAAGCCAAGTACACATTAGTCCTCAAAGGGATTAGCTTTTGTCAGGAAAGTTGACAGAACGGCCTATATGGGGCCGCTGGCCAGGCCCTGGGGCCATCCAGTGCCTTCACAAGCAGTTGAAAACAACTTGAGAGCACTCAACAGACTTTATTAAGCACCAAGAAGTAATATTTAAGGAGCAGTAACTATGAAAATGATTACCTAACTTGGGAGGGACTGGAGAGCATTATGCTGAGTGAACTAACTCAGTCCCACAAGGATAAATATTGTATAAAACCATTACTGTAGAATGGGTGTAAGGATCTAGGAGGGGTGGGAGAGGCTGGAAGCAGAGGGATGTGGATGTGCAGGGGGTACGGGGGATTAATCATTGGGCTGTACAATTTGATGGGGGGAGTGAGGGAAATTGGAAAGAATTTGTTCAAATTTTTATTCAAACTTTGTAAATAAACTAATAGAAAAAGTTAAAAGAAGAATTAATATTTGATGATATTCTATGCACCAACGACCTATCAATTCCTATAGTCCTCTCCACAGCCTATTGGAGTAGTATTATGGTCAGTCACACTCTGAGGAACTGTAGTTCTGAGGTTAAAGAATATAATTAGAAAGTGACGGAGATGGGAGATGAACATACGGTTGTCTGAAACCAAACACGGCTTTCTGTACACTTGGCCACCTCTCCAACGAGAAGTAAAAATTTATCAGTGACACGAAGGTGGCAAATTCATCCAGTCAGACAGCAGTCGGCTGGGACTAACAAGAAGCAGAAGGCATTCCGTGTCCACTGCTGGTTAATTAATCCACAGTTGGTTAAATGGTAGTCAAGACTGGCAACCAATTTTCCAAGCCCTTGCAAGATTTTTATTTTTTACTAATTTATTTTAATTTTGTTATTGTTGAATATATACACAGACCATTCACCATTTTAGCATTTTCCCCATTTACAATTCAGTGACATTTATAACATTCACCACATTGTGAAACCATTCTGATCCTCCTTTCCCAGGTCCATCAAGACTGATCCATCATCCTCACCATTTAGTCTTTTCAGACTATGGTCAATTGGATCCCATATAGATGGTTCTTCCGTAGAGCTTAATGCTTCAAGCAGACAGACATTATTGACTAATTAAGCTAAGCTCCTGTTTCCTTTGGAGGCAAGAATAATGAGGCTTCTCTCACATACTTTGGGCATGTTGCTAGGAGGGACTATTCCTTGGAGAGGGACACGATGTTGGGAGGGATGGAGGGTCAGCAAAGGAGAGGAAGACCCTCGACCAGTTGGATTGACACAGTGACTGCTGCAACCAACTCTTGTGTGTCAGGAAGTGTGAAGATGGAACAGGATAGAACAGGGTTCAGATCCTTTTGCTCATAGGGTTGCTATGACTTGTACTCGACCTGACTACATCTAACAACAACAACAACAACTGTATGATATTAAGAACACTTTGAGGAACCATTTTGGTGTAAAGGTTATCTCGGGAAATAGTTTGAGGAGTCCCATTCTGTCCCACCGGCTCCAGAGTATGCAAATTGCATGAGAATTTTCAATAATACTCTGCCTTTTCACCATTTTGATCAGAATTTTTCTATCGAATCTACAATCAAAATGGTTAATAATAGGCACTGGATAGCATCAAGTTCTAACCTCATAGAGAAGTAATCATCAATCATAGAGACAATTAGCGATGCATTCTGGTTTTTCCTTCTGTTTCTGACTTCTCCCTCTGTTGCTCCAGACCAGCTTTTGTACCGTGGCTGGATTCTGGCAAGCTTTTAAGATGTCAATCACTACAGAACTAACAAAGACGTAAAACAGATGCATTAAACATGATATTGTTGTTGTTATGTGCCATCGAGTCGCTTGTGACTCATAGCGACCCTATGTACAACAGCTCTGAACCCTGCTCTATTCTGAGCCAATCTTATTGTCTCTGACACACATACGCCCGTTACCCTTGTGACTGAGTCAATCCATCTCACTGAAGGTCTTCCTCTCTTGTGCTGTCCCTCCACCCTCCCAAGCATTATGTCCCTCTCTAAGGAATTGAAACATGCCTAAAATATGTCTGATGGAGCTTCAGAATTCTTGTCTCCAAGGTGCAGCCTGGTTTCACCCTCTCCAGGATAATTTATCTGAGATACCCCATGAAATTATGACTTTAAATCTCCAAACAAGCAGGGTCCAATGGTAATTGATTTTATAAAACATAATGCTTGGGAATGACTGTATGAAACATAACATGAATGAAGAATACACAATGTATATGAACTCGGTGAGCAAACCAAGATAAAATTTAAAAAAAGAAATGAATGATATGAGGCATTTGATTGAACAGCCACTTTTTTATCATTGTGGTAGAAACAGATGTCTCATAACACTTGTCAGTTCAACTATTTACAGGTGTATAACTTATTGACAATCAATTTCATTAATCAGCTGCTTGCCAATAGGCCATTTTTCTCAATAGATGTTCATTAGTTTAATATTTAGGACAAAAAAATTAACTCCTCTGTGTTTTATCAAATGAAATGCGTAATTTCTACAATTCTCCTGAGTCCTTTCTCTTTTAAATTTCATTTATGTGGTTGTGAATAATGTCCACACAGCACTTATTTCTTCCACCTGCATCTACTTATACACTGCAGAGAGTAGATTACAGTCTTTGAGTTGTGCAAAAGTCGTTCCCCCTTCAGTCTCTCTCTGCCCATTAAGTTTCCTATCTCATCTTTCAAGTTGTTGTTGCCATTTCTCCCATACAGAGAGCTCTTAAAAGAGCATAAGGCTCATAGATGATCTTTTGCACTCATTAAGCTAAACTATTGAAACTGTTTGAAGATGACTTCAGGGAATATTTCGGTTGAAAGGATGCCATCACTGTGACTATTTTCTAGGAAGCAGAGATTTTGCTTATTTGTTTAGCTTACTGCTTTATGAAATTTTATCTACCAAAGTGACACAAGCCCATGTAGAAAGTGAGTTTGTATCTTGGTTAGGAGAAGAGGGTTTCGAGTGGAGTAGCATTTGTTCACATGCTGGTTTAGTCCCTGGAGGACAATTTACTTGTAACCTCAGCTTCAAAGAGGGCTCTTTCATTTTGTTGTTAGGTGCCATCAAATTGACTCTGTCTCAGCAACCACTTGCATAACAGATCAAAACCCTCCCAAATTCTGTTCCATCCTCACAGTCTCCACTGCATCAAATCTTGTTGAAATCACTTTGTTGAGAGTCTTCTCCCCTCTATGTTGGCCTTTTCCAAGCATGATATCCTTTTCCAAGGATTGGCCTTTCCTGATAACATGCCCAAGGTATGTGAGATCTCAGAGACACTTGTTTCCAAGACAGTTTTATTTGGTTTTTTTTTTTTTGCAGTTCATGGTATATTTAATAAAGGCTTTCCCAGCACCATAATTCAAAGGCATCAATCCTCCTTCGGTCTTCTTTATTCATGTTCCGAACAACAACATTATTGCAAGAGTCCTAAGATATGGTTGTTGATGGGTGTCCTCACGCTGACTCTGACTCAGGAACAGCAGAAGGAAGCCCCACCCAGGGCCTCCCCATCCTCACACGTGTTGCTGTGTCTGAGGCCATTGTTGCAGCCACTGTGTCAATCTATGTCATCGGAGGGCTTCCCATTTGTCTCTGAATTTCGATTTTGCTCGCTAGTTCAGGAGTTCTGATTCACAGAGAACCGCCCTGCTAACTCATTCCTCTGGGGCTCTGAATCTACCAACCACTCTGTGCAGGAGAAAGAAGGAAAATCTTCTGCTGTGTTGCTTAAAGCCTCAGAAAACTCACTGCAGGGTCCATTACAAGTCAGCTCTAATTGGATAGCAGTGAGTTTGGGGGCTTTCCCCCCAATTTACTTAGCAAGCTATCCTCCAGGAACTGGTCCCTTCTGATAATACGACCAGCTGTGCAGACACTGAAGTCTCTCAACCCTCACACATCAGAGGCAGTGGGGCTGTGCTCCTTCCAAGATGGACTGGTTTCTCCTTCTGAAGGAACAGAGGCTGGTCAATATTCTTAATGACCACTGTAATTCAAATCCATCAAATCGTTCTCAAACTTCTCTGTTAACTTTCCCTCCTTCCTGGGTATAGGAGATAACCAAAATGACCACCACTTGGACTTTAAACATCAAAGTGGCATCTTCACTTTTTTATGTTCAGTCCTTTTTTTTTTATGTGTGTACCGTCAAATCGGATCTGACTGGTACAGGAGGTGATTGTTCCTCCTTCTTCAGCAGAGCATCTGGTGGATTTGAACTGCGCACCTCTGGGATTGTAGTGCAGTTTCCTGCCACTAATCTTCACTTTTTTAAAATGTTCTACTAGTTTATTTATAAAATTGGAATACATTGTTTTCAAGAACAAATTCTTTCCATTTCCCTCACCTCCCCACCCATCAAACTGTACAACCCCATGAATAATCCCGCCCTTCCCCTGCACATCCTCATCCCTCTGCTTCCAGCCTCTCCCACCCCTCTTGGACTCTTATACTCATTCTACAATAATGGTTTTATACAATATTTGTCCTTGTGGGACTGAGTTAATGCACTCAGCATAATGCTCTCTAGTCCCTCCCAAGTTAGGTAATAGTTTACAAAATCATTGCTCCTGCGAGCTGCATAGAATGGGCAAAAGACATGAAAAGAATTTTCACAGAGAAAGACATTCAAATGACAAACAGACATATAAAGAAATGCTCCAAATCACTAACAATAAGGGAGATGCAAATCAAAACCACAGTGAGGTACCATCTCACTCCAGTAACAGTGGCAAAGTTTAACAGGGCAGCAAGTAACAGATGTTGGAGAGGATGTGGTGAGAAAGGAGCTCATATATTGTTGATGGAATTTAAAATGATACAACCATTCTGGAAGGCAGTTTGGTTCTTCTTCAAAAAGCTGAACATAGAAATTCCATATGACCCAGGCTTTTTAAATGCTTTCCAGTGGCCTTTGGCTGCAGGTGTGCCCAGGGCAGTAAGTTGTTTGATTTCTTGACTGCTGCTTCCTGTCCTGTGCTGACTGGGTACAGAGTCAATGGAAATCTGGTCACAGTTTGGATTAAATAAAATTAAACAAAATAGTAAATGTAAAGCACTTGGCATTGTCTGGCTAATAGCATGTACTCAATAAATACAAATAAACATAATATAGCATTATTTTATGTATTAGGAATTCTGCTCAGCTTGGCTATCATTACTGGATGTTTTGATTCATGACTCAGGAGATGGACCCTGATCAAACTGGGGTAAAATGCAGAGCAGACTTTCAAATTCTGACGGAATCTAGATACACTGGACCCATAGGGACTAGAAGAACTCTTGAATCTATTGCCCCGAGAAGATCTTTAAATTCATAACGAAACTATCCTCTGAACTTCTCCTTAAACTAAGCAAAGCATATCTCGATTAGTAAAGAATGATTGCCTTGAGTATTGTGTCCTTGTAAAGAATTT
>NW_006399765.1:27235181-27257243 GCF_000299155.1 Elephantulus edwardii | reverse complement strand
TCCTTTAAGTTAATGGTAGTGAAATAATTCATTTAGGAGGTGATAGCAAGATTGATGGCATAACATGAAGAATATAACTGATGTCACTGCATTTTACGTGCACAGATTGATATATTGCTTAGCAAATATATGTTGTGCTGTGTTTATTTTTCACACATACGCAGAATTGTTTTCAGTTAAATGTAATAAATAGATCCTTTCTAGTTCATAAGATCATGATAAGGCTTAATGAAAAAGTGTGTGTGTGTGTATATATATATAATTTCTGTACTCGTTACATAGAAAATATGGAATAAATGATAGATATTTCTCTTTAAAAACAGAAGAAATGATGCCTTTGAATTGTAGTATTTGCAAAGAGTATTGACTATACCATGAACTACCAAGAGAACAAACAAATGTGTTCTGGAAGAGGTGCAGCCAGAGTGCTCCTTAGAAGCAAAGACCATGAGACTTCATCTCACATATTCTGAGTATCTCACGGGGAAGGGCTATTCCTTGGAAAAGGACATCATGCTTGGAAATTACAAGGTCAGTGGAGGAGAGGAAAGAGTCAACACAATGGACTGACAAAGGGACTGTAACAGCTTAGATACCTCAGAGAATGTGAAGAAGGAGCAGGGTCGGGAGGACGGCGATCTGCTGAATCAGGGTCACCACGAATGGGAGTCAATGGCGCCTAACAGCGTGACTACCATCAAGAGGCTCTGCTGTTGTAGCAGATTACAGTCAGGCAGCTAACTAAGAGATGGTGTTGGAATCTCCTACCCACTGAGGGAGAAAGGTTCCTGGGTGGGGCAGCAAGTTAAGTGTTGGGCTGCTATCTTAAAGGTCAAAGGTGTACTTGATGAGAGTGAACTGATTATTCTTGTTAACAGTGCAGGTTGAACACAAGCTGTTTGTACTCAACTACTAACTTCCGGTTGGCAGTTCAAACCCACTTTGTAGGGCCACAGACAAAAGAGCTGGTCGTGTGCTTCTGGAATGATTATTGTGTGTATCACTGAGTCAGAACCAAACCTTAGCTGAATCTCCTGCAGGTTTTCAGAGGCAGTAAATCACATGGGAAGAGACTGCCCATCGTTCTCCCATGAGGCAGTTGGTGGATTCAAAATGCGTAGCTTGGAAATGGCAGCTCGATTCCTTGCCATCAAGCTACCAGCGCTCCCGAAACCTGTGTCATTGCAGCAGGGTTTCTCTGTAAGTCGGAAGGGACTGGAGACCACAGGGCCTATCACTGCTGTGGATGCTGGTGGCTCCATCTGGCCAGGGTCACAAATGCTGTTGGGCATTCATTGTCATGCGGAACACAGAGGGCAGCCGGTATGGATCGGTCTAAACTTGCTGCCCCTTCAGCCTCTTCAGCCTCGCTCCCATTCCAACAAGCAGCTCTTGGGGCTCCAGGGCCTGGGAGGGGGGGGGGGGGGGGGGGGGAAGCACAGGATGAAAAGTGTAGGCTGGGTGTGTTCCCAACAGCCCAGCAAGGAGTGTCAGTCTGGCTCAGAAGCACATATGCCAGGTAGCTTTGCCACCACACAGCACCTTGGGCAGCGTGACAGAACGCGAGCACAGCAGAGGGAGACAGGTGAAGCAGCCCTAAAGGTGTGGAAGAAGATACACTTGCTTACTGGGCCGTGGAATCCTATACCGGATCAGTCTTTAAAACCCCTATGATCTTTCTCACAACGTCACCACACTATTGTCAATTTCTCTAATTAAATCATGAGTACAAAATGTTTCCCTTCGCATCCACCGCTGGCTGTGACTTAAAAAGATTAGCAGCAAAACACCTCTCCAACCATGACCAGAAATTTAATATTAATGTGAAAGGCTCTCTTTCCAGGGCTTGTTTCCTCTTAATTTTGAGAGGAAGTGAAGAATTATACAAATGCAGGGTTTCAAATTAGCTGTTTCAAAATGTGGCATTATTCAGTGCACATATAATTTGGGAGTAAGCATTAAGTGTGACTGTTAATGACTGAGTATTTGTAGATAAACTACCCTTCTCTGGCCCGCCTGGCTAATTAAGGATGGGAGAAGAGAAACTCCACAACAAAGGAAAATGCCTCGCTTTCCTCATGGATAGCAGCATCTCTCTCCAGGAACTTCTGTGTAAATAAGCTAACATGTAAACTAAACATAAAAGTGTATTTTTAAGCTTGGAATGGCCAGCGGTGGACGTGCCTCTAGATGGCATCTGTCTTGTGGAAAGGTAGAGGTCAAGGTCAGGAGAAGCAGGTATGCAGTCTGCTCCAGAGGGAAGTTTCTTTCTATGATCAAAGCGATAGTTTTTACCAGCAGGATGTACAACTTAGAGGATTTCATTAGCAAAATATGAGAAGCAGGGTTAAGAGGACAACTCTGGCCAGTAATAAATGGTCTTTTGTTGTTTTGTCCCAGATCTGTTCAAGGGTTCTTGATTCTTACATGTCAGAGGCAAACGAGATGAAAGAGATGTACATAGGGCACTTGCTCCAATGGTAGACACCCTCTCCAACTTCTCCCCCATAGACTTCCCATCATATACAGGACGATAACTAGATTCCCTCTCACAGCCTGCAAGATCTTCATGACCTAGTGCCTATCTGCTGTTGTTAGATGCTATGGCATCAAGCCTAACTCATATCAACCCCATGAATAACACATCCAAACCCTGCACTGTCCTGAAACGTCCTCACTATCTCTGATACGGTTGAGCCCATTGTCACAGTCAACCTTGTCAATTCATCTCATTGAGGCTCTTCCTCTCTTTCTCAGTCTCTCTACTTTCCCAGCATGATGTCTTTTTTCCAACGACTGGGCTCTCTTGACAACATGTCCAAAGTAAGTGAGGTGATATTTCACCATCCCTGCCTTGAAGGAGCACCTTAGATGCTCTTCTTCCAAAACAGGGTAGGACTTATCTAGCGCTCCAGAAAGAGTCCTGAAAACTCCCAGTCATCACCCCGGCCATGTCTGTGTTTACATTTTCTCTCTCCCAGCTGTGTATTGCTCCTGCAATTCCCCATGAACATCAGGTTCCGCCGTATCTCCACATCTTTGCTTGCTGGTACAATTTCCTCTGCCTAACACAGTCACTTCCAAAGGAGATGAGAGGGAAATGAATCTTTTCATGTGTGTAATGAAGAAAATTTCCAAGTGTTTTACTAGTGTAATGCAAAACACAGTGTTGACCTTAGACCACAAGTGAAATTAATATATACACATAAAGAGACTAGGGGTGGCTTTATTTTAAGCAAATGAATTTCATATTCCCAAGTTAGGCTTGGATTCTTATGGAATCCAGATTTTCTGGATCCAATGAGGTTAAAAGATCCCTGAAAGTATAGCCCTGAGATCATCATTAGACTTTAAAGTGAAAATATCCCCTGAAGTCTTCTTTAAAACAAACATTAGCCTTTGGACTAATGAATAAAGAATGTTTGCCTTGTAAAAAACCTGGCCATAGCATGTTGCGCTGCTTCTCAAGAATGTTCTCCTTGAGTATTGTGGTCTTCTAAGAACTATCTATATTATCTATAGAGATCAAGTTGATGACCACAACTTAAAACAAAAGAAGACAGAAACCTTAGTGGTTGGTGAACTAAGGGAAGATGGTTTGGAAAAGGCGGACACAAGCAGTTGTTAAAGAGTATGCACAGCCAGCGGTTTAAAGACTGAGGTGCTTGTGAACCAGCCACAGCACTTTCAATTGTGCTAAGAAGCTGCGTTACAATCCCAAAGGCACACCAGTTCCTCTGTGGGATCTTGAATCCGCCAGTTGCTCTGTGGGAGAAGGATATCTCTTCCTGTGCAGTTTACCACCTCTGAACACTTGGGGAAAGTTGGCTAGGAGTTGGTTGCAACTTGATGGCACACAACAGCACAAATAGGCACCTGGCAATTGGACAATGATTAAGCGTGATGGAGGAAGAAGTGACGTCGTTGAACTGTGTTGTTGGTGAAGAATACAGAACGGACTCTCTGTCAAAAGAATAACCAAGTCTGTCTTGGAATGAGTGCGATGAGGGTGCTCCTTAAAGACGGTGAAACCTGGTCTCACATACTTTGGAGATGTTGGTAGATAGGGCTAGTTTGTAGAGAAAGACGTCATGCTGGGAAAGGCTGAAGGGTGAGAGGAAGATGGGTTGACATAGTGACTACACCAATGAACTTGACCATGACCGAGATGGTGAGGGCAGGGCAGGACAGATGTGGTTCATGAGGCTGCCCTGAGTTGCAGTCTATTGATAACACATAACGGTAGGAACAGAATTTTAAAGATAAGGACTGAGACATTAGATAAATTGTAAACAAATCATTTCACAGAAATCACATGGAATTGGTGTGAATTCCAACAAGCTGCATTACTTCATAACAATGATCTCCTACATGGTTACCTGTTATTGGTTTTCTTTTTTTAATATGGAACGTCTCACGAATTTTCATGTCATCCTTGTACAAGGGCCATGCTAATCTTCTCTGTATCTTTCCAGTTTTAGTGTATGCATTGCTACCAAGCCGAAGGTGGTCTAGCACTGGTCTGTGTGTTGCTGTACAGAGATAACTCGTGGTTGCTGTGATGCTGAAGCCTGTGACAGTGATGTGCCAATCGTGGTAATGGGCACCCATGGTGGACAGTGTTGGCTGGAGCTTCCCGACTAAATCAAGCCCGGAAGCAGGAGCGGCATCCACTTCCGAAATGGCTTGCCTCCGGAAACTCTATGTACAAACAGTGCTCAGGCTGTTCGTTCATAGGGTCGCTATGAGTCGTCTACGGCTCGACGGCGTTAAACAACAACAACAACAATATTGCTGATGTGGCCACTAGCTATTTCTGGCTCCTCTCTCGTACCATGAGAACAAGGCTGTGAACTTACTCAATGTGGTTCCCCAGTACTGGCACAAAGCAGGCATTTAAAAATGTTTAGGGTAATCACCTAATGGTAATAACAGCTACCATGCAGCAGATAAACCTCTAAGCATTTATATTCCCGTCTGAGTACTTAATACCAAAATAAAACCAAACCCAAACCCCACCACTGTCAAGTTGATGCCAAATTAAATTCAACTTGTTCACACCTGGATTCTTAATCTTTTGCCCTCAAACCTGCCCTGCCTCCACAGGCCAGTCAACGGATGGTAATCCTACGCTTCCCTTTGTTCAAGTCAAAATACTTATTCTGGACGCCCCCTCCTACTCCAACCACTTCTCATCGGTCAGGAAGTCCTTGCCTCTTTTCCTATTTCTAAAGTAGGTCTAGGACCTAGTATCTTTACATCACTTCCACAGCGATGACCTCTGTCCGCACTGCATGATGACACTGGTGTCATGTCTCCCAGATGTACCCTTCACTCACAACCAGAAGGAAGCTATTCATCTGTAAGCATCACCTCATTTTATTATGATTTGCAGACATTACAGACTTTTTTTTTAAGTTTTATTTTATTATTTTGTGTGTGTGTACCGTCAAATTGGATCTGACAGGAGATTGCCCCTCCTTCTCCAGCAAAGTATCTGGTGGATTTGAACTGTGTATCTCTGGGATTGCAGTACAACTTCTTGCCACTAGGCCACCAGAGGTCCCCAGACTTTTTTAAATTGAAAGATTTTGGCAATCAGCTTTTGTTTGTGTCAAGTAAGTCTATTGCACCTTCTCCCCCCGCCCCCCAGCATATCCTCTCTATGTGTGTCTGTATTTCTGTAATTCACCTCATATCTCAAGGTTTTTTCCTTAATGCCATTGCACACCTATTAGACTGCAGTGTGGTGTAGGGGGTAGGGACACATGCCCAGAGAAACAAAAAAAAAAAATATATATGTGACTAGTTTTACAGTGATTTTTCCTTTACTGCGGTGGTCTGGAATGTAGCACACAATATCGTAAATCTGATTCTAATCTGAATTCTAGTAGCCCCAGTTTAAAGCCCTCTACACCTTCCCTTTCATTCAGAACAAACCTCAGAATTCTAACAGTGCTCAAGGAAACCCTGTCCAATGACTCTAGCTTCTCCTCTCCCCTCACGTACTCTGCTTCAGGCAACGTGAGGGGTTTGTTGGTCTTCAGACACCCCAGAGACTTTCTCCTCCAGACGTCATCATGTTTAGTGGAAAATATACACAACAGAACATGAACCCATTCAACACCATCGATATCTACAGTTTCTTGATATTGGTTACACCCATCACTTTGTGTCATCATTGATGCGCCTCTCTGTCTATGAGGTCTCACTCTCATTAATTTGGGATCCCTTCCCCTCTAACTTCTCAGCTGTGTTTTAGAGTTATTCCTGGCCATTTAGTCTTCCGTATGTCTTTCTTTAAAACAGCACAAAGCACAAGGCAAGCATACTGCACTGAGTGAGTTTAAAGATTACTTCTGGGGGATAGTTTTGGTTCAAGGTTTAAGGTCAGTTCCAAACAATAGATCTGAGTGTTCTTCTAGTCTCAATGTATCCAGTAAGTCTGGTTTCAAATAAAAATCTAAAGTTCTGTTTCACATACCTTTTCTCCTTCTCCTTTCCCACCTCCCTGCATCCCTCAAGACTGGCAAATTGAGAGAGTAGTATCATTAAGTAACTGTGAACACCACAGAGGCAACCTGAGCAGGGAATTTGTCTCTGGAAGCATCTTTGACTCACTGAAACAATAGGGAAGCAATGGAGTGTCCACAGAACTTCAGCTATCCACACATCCCCTTCCCAATCTTTGTCCCATCTTAGGACCCCATTCACTTCTGTAACTTATAAACTCGGATTGCCATCAAGTTGGAACTGACTCATAACTGACTCTCCATTGTGTTTCCAAGGAAGTCAGAATGCACCACTGGAGAAGCAATCTTCTCTCATCAGATTTACAGCCTTGGAAATCCACGAGAGGGGAAGCTATGAGTCGGTTCCTCATCAACACTGAGCACAACTGTCCCCGTGGTTTCCAAGGCTGTAAATGTTCACAAAAGTAGATTGTCTCACATTTCTCCTATGGAGAAGCTCGTGGGTTCAGACTGCTGGCATTTCAGTTAGCATCACAGCGCTGACCTTTGTGTCACCAGGAGTCCTCTACAAAGCTAAATGGAGTGGAAAGGAATAGCTCTCACTGTTAGCAAGTATACATAGCCTAGCGAGTAAGAAGTTGGGCTGCCAACCCAATGGCAGGAAGTTTGAATCCACCAACTGCTCCAAGGAAGAAAGATGCGAAATCTCCTCCAGTAAGATTTACAGTCTCTGAAAGACCTGCTACAATTCAACTCTGGGTCAGTTACGACCAGTTAACAATGAAAGAGAGAGACATTGGCAGATGTAACAGGTGAACGGAATTCAGTGAATTGGCGAAGGAATCAAGATTCTCTCAATTCAGGAACAGACTACCATGCAATCTTCTTCCAATTCTGGAACAAATGAAATGAAATGTTCATGGAAATCACTGGGCAATTATTAATGAGCTGAGGACAGCACAGTTCTCCTCAGAGACAAAGGAAGTGTTCCATTTTTCTCTGGCTGTAATGAAATTCCCAAACGAGTTCAAAGTGTGCTGAAGCTCTAAATTGCAGCAGTAATAAAATATAGAACTTCATGTTGCGATTGTTGTGTGCTATTGAATCGATTGCACCTTACAACAACCCTAAAGGGCAGCGTAGAGCGGTCTCACGGTGTTTCGCACTCTCTGCTTCATCTCAAATCCTTAGTCCTTGGAAAAAAGCATCATGCTGGCAAAGACAGAGGGTCAAAGAAAGAGAGGAAGATGGATTGACACTGTGATTGCACCAAAGGGCTTGAACAAGGTCAAGATCATGATGAGGGTGCCTAACAGGGCAAGGTTCTGTTGTGTTGTTGGTAGGGTTGTAGTGAGTCACAGTCCACTCAATGCCACCTAAAAACAACACTTGCATCTCCTTTGTCTTTCTCCCATGGAGCAGCTAGTGAATTCAAACCACTATTCTGTGGTTATCAACCAAGTGCTTAATCAGTGTACCACCAAGCTCCTTAGAGAATCTTTATACTTGGGGCCAAAACATGCACCAACAAATATTGGGCATGACTTTGCTTGACTGCTTCCTCTGTGATGCTGAGGCAACATCTGTCACCAGTGCATCACTCCATCACTGCCATTCAGTCAACCTTGACCCATGGTGAACTTGAAAACAACAGAAGGAAATGTTACCCAGTCCTGCATTATCCTCCTGATCACTAGCATGTTCAAGTGCACGGGTGCAGTTGCTGTGTCAATTCATCTCATCAAGGTCTCCCTCCCTCACCATCTGCTTCACCAATTGTGATGTCCTCTTCCAACTGACCCCTCATGAAGGCATACCCAATACTGACTCGCAATCTATAGGATGTCCATTGGCTAATTTTCTACGTAGATCACCAAGTCTTTCTTCCTTAGCTGTCTTAGTCTGGGAAGCTACACTGAAAACCATCAACAACTGATGATCCTGGTGGTATTTGAAATATGGGTGATCCAGCTTCCAGCGTCACAGCAACACAGAAACCACCGCAGCAAATTGACAGCTGGCCATGGCGTGGATGACCACAAACAAATGGAACATCAGTTTCTTCTGTGGCTCACAGCCAGGTTTCTTGTCCTGAAAACAAGTTTTGAGTCCCCTCGGACACTGCAGGCAGCAGTCTAAATTGGTATGGCCCTTTGGGAAATTAACCCGTGATATGTACCAAAAAAGAAAACAAAACACTGCTATTGGATTGATTTTGACTCAAGGAGACATTCCATCCAGTTTCTGAGGCTGGGAATTTTTACGAGAAGAGATTACCTCGTCATCCTCTTGCAGGGGAGTTCATGCGTTCGAATTGGGGATCTTTCCGTTGGCAACCCAACACACAACACACCCTGCCACCAGAACACCTTAATATGTATCAAGAGCCCTCAATAAACTGTTAACAAGACGTTACTTTGAGGACTTCGAATGCAGATTTCTAGCTTCCTAAACTAAAGGAGGATATTTGTTAAAGTCACTCCATTGTGTTTCTGTTTCAGCAGCACCAAATGGTCAAGACAGTA
The DNA here is from genome assembly GCF_000299155.1 of Elephantulus edwardii. Taxonomy (NCBI): domain Eukaryota; kingdom Metazoa; phylum Chordata; class Mammalia; order Macroscelidea; family Macroscelididae; genus Elephantulus; species Elephantulus edwardii. The sequence goes on along the minus strand of NW_006399765.1, from coordinate 27,248,245 downwards.
ACGACTGGCCAATCTTAGCTCAACAGGAGATGAAGAAGCTGCATCAGAAGCAGGACAATCTCAGCAGAATCCGCTGTGGGTGACACTGGGATCCCTCTAAGTTTCTCATCCGTGCCCCTTTCTGCTGAGGTGTCTGGATCAGACTGTCGCTGTGTTCATCTAAGTCGCAGAAACAGCAAGGATTCTGGCACCACAGACACACATTCAAAGACTGCTCGGTCCTTTCATATTCCTGGGATTCTGGACGAATGACCTCTCTTCTTTGAGCCGGGGTTTGCAGAAACTTAAATGAAGCTCATAACACACGTCTTAGAGGATTAGTGAGGGAGAATTGAGTGAGATGAAGAATGCAGAAAATCCAGTACAGCTTATAGAAACCTTTTATGTCCCCACATTGGGCACAAAACCAGTGATTAAAAAGAATCACTGACTTTTATCAGTCAAGGGCCAATTTCCGATTTCTTTCTCTTGACCACGAAACTAGGTAAGTCATGTCACTGCTTAGACTCTCACTGTGCTTATCTGTAGAACGGGGATACTAGCTAACTAAGGAAGTTGAGTGACGTGGTTCTCAGGGAGCTGTCCCTAAAGGCTGCACATGCCCTTACAGCAGTTCGGGTCCCCCTGAGGCTCCTCAGGAAAAAGAAAGGTGATCTCCTTACTGTGCAATTTCCAGCCTGGGAATGAATCCCAACAGAGGGGTCAGCTAGGAGTCAGTTCTGACTCAATAGCAATGAGGTTTGGTTTGGTTTTCCCTAGTAACTAAAGTGTTCTGGTTCGAACCCACCAAGTGCTCTGAGGAACAAGACCAGACAGTTCTCTCCCATAAAGATTTATGGTCACCAGTGAATAGTCACCATCATGGAATTGGCTTTATGGTTGGTGTTTTGGTTTTTTATTTTCTGGTACCAACTAGGAACCCTCACGGCACAATGATTAAGGCTGAGCTGCTACGCAGAATGCCAATGGTTTGAGCCCACCAGTAGCTCAGGCAATCTGCTGATGGAAAGATTACCATCTAGAAACCCTTTGAGGCAGTTCTAGTTTGTCACATAGAATCAGAATCACCACCCACAGCACACAGTATGTCACAGTCCTGTAATGCATAGAATTCTTTTTCCAGGGACATCAGCTATTATTAAGTCTCCCACTATTGTTAAGCACCAATTCAGTTGACTGATTCTTAAAGCTCACAATAACTCCAAATACTTCTTAAACACTGCCAGTGCTTCCTAGATCCATGCTGGCATGGCAATTAGACTGCTTTATTCCCTCGCAAGGGAAGAAAACAATCCTCATATGGCTGAAGCAAAAAAGAAATCTATAAAAAAACTAACTTTGGGAGATAAATCTTCCCTAAATCAGTTCAAGAATATAATCCTCATTCTCAACTTCTATTACTGTTGTAATCAAAGTAGCTTGATCTTCATAATTTTTACAGTTCACTAGGACTAAGTTCCTGCATAAATGTGGCACTTGCAACATGACACAGAAGACTGGGAATTAACACACTAAGTTGTGAATACATATTAACTGGATAGACTCTGATTATTGTTCCAACTTCCTTCTGCTTCTTCAACCTAATTACAGCCTCTCACTCTTCAAGAGTAACATTTACGTGTTATTATATACATCTAAATCTCATCTTTCTCTCTCTTAACAAGCTAAGGCTGCTATTGTCCCCTTGATAAGCTTAACATGCTAAGTAAAAAGGTAAATTAAACCTTTAATTTATGACAGTAAGGTATAACCCGAACTCTGATTTGTCGATGTTCTTAATTAAAACAACATTAAGAATGGTCCTAAAGGAAAATATATTTCATTCTAATCATCAGGATGCCTTATAATGTTTCTGACAAAGCCCCAGTAATTAGGTGACGGTGCAGTATCGCTTTCTCCTGCGGAAAACATATACAATAAATTATCTCTCCAGAGGAAGAAAATATGCAGTGAAAATAACAAAAGGATCACTTTTGTAGGACAATAAGCCTGAATTTGTTTCTCTCCCAGGACCCCATGGATGCATTAGAAAAAGGTCAATAATCTTTTCAGATCCTGTCTATTAGGACAAAGCAATATGACAAGGTAAATACCTTATCTAATCTCCAAAACTTCACGACTGTCGAGTCAGAACCAACTCCTAGCTGACTCTCTGGTGGCTCTTAAACCATGTGTCATATGGGGTTGTTATGAGTCAAAATTGACTAGAGAGTATTCAACATCAGCAACACTGCCCCCAGTCCTAGCATCATCGGAGTAACAGCAAAAGTATGTGCTTCGAACCCACTCAGCAGCGCGATGGGAGAAAGACCCGACAATCCTGCCTCCTTCAAGATTCCAGCTCAAACTCATCACCCTTGAGTCAGGCTCATAGCTGATCCTCCACTGAGTTTATGAGGCTGTAAATTGAAAGGGAGGAGACTGCCCATCTCTCTTCCATGGGACCATTGGGGAGTTCAAACAGGCAGAGAGACACTCCCATTGGGTTAACAGTGCAACCCCTACAACCTGGGCTTCAAGGATCCCACGAGCCAGTTCTAAACTGCACATAAGATTGCTAAGAGTAGAAGTTGACTTGATGGCACTCAACACAAAATTCTTTCTTAGTCCTTTCTCTAATACATCATTGCTTTCTCAGTTTGCACCTTTGCAAGGTAACATGTAAGATAGTTGCTGTGTACCATAATGTCGGAACTGGCCCATAGCAGAGCCTCCAGCGGCTTTTCAGAGGCTGTTAATCACACGGGAGGAGACTGCCCATCCTTCTCCTGCAGAGCAGCTGGGGGCCTCAAACCGTGTGCCTTCAGGATTGCAGCGCAGCTTCTTACCACCAGACCATCAGAGCTCCCTAACAAGTAGGATTACTACTGAATTTTTTTTTTAAGATCACCACTTAAATTTCCTTTTAAGATTCCATGAAATCTGTGGCCTTAATTTGAGGAATATGAATCTACTCTTTGAGTCAAAATTGACTAAAGAGTATTCAATATCAGCAACAACACTGCCCCCGTCCTAGCATCGTGGAAGTAACAGCGAAAGTATGTGCTTTGAACCCACTCAGCAGCTCAGTGGGAGAAAGACCCTTCCTCTTTGACATACTTGACTTCGTCTATTCCTGAAAATGAAGATTCAGAGTTAATGCCAACAAAATGTCCAGTCTCCTCCTTGCAGACTTGATATCTATCTTTCTTAAACAGATTTAACTTTCACAATCTATTTCAATACAATTGTGTAAAACAGTCAAACTCGTTACAAGCAGGCCAGCAGCCTGGGGAAATGGACTTCCTTCTAAATCTTCAATCAGTCTGGAAACATCTGCTACTTAGCCTGTTTTCTGTAACTCCATTTATTATACAAATGTTCCCCCAGAAATTCGCAGTGGCCCCATGAAATCAACAGTTATAAAAAGGAAATAAATTGTCTCCTCTCAGTAAGGGGGACTATCTGATGACCCCACTCAAGATTTAAGGCAGAATCAAATCCACAGACCAAAGCATTTGCCTGTCCCTCCCAAATTCTCCTTTAATGATGGTGTAAACAGGTAGTCAAGGAAAAGAAGCCGCCATCAGGCTTTGCAAGCATGGAACAGGCACTCAGAATTTGCCTACTGTTTATTTGAAGCTTTAAACCAAAGAAAAACACGGTTGATACTGAACATTTACTTCATCCAAATTTAATGTACAGGATCAGTTCTGGGACTTTCTTCATTCATTCAGTGGCTTGATTTCCTTATTGTAGAGACTGGGGCACTTGAACGACATAATAAATGAAATGCACCACTGCACTTTTGTTTTATGAAAATTAAATGGTCATTTTAGTTTTGAGAAAACCCGACCAAGTACTATCATTTTCATTTTTTAAAAATACAGACTGAATCCATGGGCCAACAAAGTAAGTCATATCCTTTTTGCAAAAGATCGAGGGTGCCTCTTTGGAAGCCTGGAAGAAAACCTCGCTTTTCCTTCACAAATCAAGCAGTGGTTGGTTGAGTGTTCAAGAAAGCAGATTCTGAGAAGACTGTGTGAGCAGGGTCAGTGGGGTGGGCTTTCTGTCTGTCTGACCCCAGGATGGAGCTCCATGGTGGGAGTTTAGGACCAGAATCAGGAAGACACAGAAGCTGGCTGAGAGACCCTCTCCACTGTGGACTCTGAACATCCTCACCCCTTGGATAAGGTACTTGCAGCTGTTATTGTTGTTAGGTCCCACCCTGTTGATGTCAACTCCAAGCCATCGCCTTGAGTGACTGAGTAAAAGGGCCCCACTGAGTACAGAAAACTATGCCAACAAATAAAATAAGAACTTACTGCAATAACTTTAGTTCTGACTTCCAGCAATCCTTAAATGTGACACAATAGAAGTACTCTCTAGAGTTTTCTTTTGTTGTTGTGGAGTGTGGATTTGGAATCAACTCATAACTGACCCTCCAGCTGGTTTTTAGGGGCTGTAAATTGCATGAGAGGAGACTGCCTACCTTTGACCTGCAGAGGAGCTGGTGGATTTAAACCACATGCGTTTGAGTTACCAGTGCAACTCCTTGCCACTAAGCCGTCAGAGAACTTCCATTTATAGCTCCCTATATGTGGCACAACTGGTAGCAAATTGCACTGCTAATCTGAAAATCACGTGTGTTGGGGGTTCAAATCCACCAGAAAGATGGGCAATCTCCTTCTATAACGATTTACAACCTTAGTAACCTAAGGGAAAGCTGACTATGAACCACCGTCAACTGAGTAGCAGTGAGTTTGAGGTTTGTTTTCATGTTTACAGAAGAACTGGAGGTCTCTCATCCTGCAGAGCACTTGGTGGATTTGAATTGTTTGCACCGTGGTTCGTGGTTATCATCCAAGCACTATGTATACAACATCGAGGGCACAGAGTAGAGGAAGGTCTCAAAACTCATGCTATCCTAGCTGCGATTTTGCATGATGAGAAGAAATTGGCAGAGGGAAAAACAAAAAACTTTTTAGTGAGTGAAAGGAGAACCTTGCTCCTAGAAGCTCTAAGGGAAGTGTGTTTGGTTTAAAAATGGACTTGGGAAGCATGGTATAAAGCCCAAGAAGGTAAGACAGGGAGAGCCCAGTGCCCAGACTGTCCTGTGTGCAAGAGAAGGTATCGAAGTATACTAAGTAGAGCTGTGATAGTATTAGGTTTGGTTTTGTAAAAGATCACTTTGCTGTAAACAGAATAGATGTTGGGGACTGGAGTGGAAGGTTGGAGCAAGAAGCACTCAAGAGAAAATCTTTAAAAGTCAGAGAGAAAGAGAGGGATGTGCAGATGCATAAAGTTAGACACATCTCAGTAACACACCACATAGACATGTGTAGAATCAAGTACTTTCTTGCCACTTCAGATGTTCTTAGTGAAAGTAAGTGTACCTGAGGCAATGGTTTTAAGGGAAATGTGGCTGTTTATGAAAATACAAGAGCACACAACTTTGAAGAGTCTAATTTCTTTCCAAGATTTATCTTTCTTGTTGTTTTTGTTGCTAGGTGCCATCAAGTTGAGTGTGACTGATAGGTTCCCTATGAACAACTGCTCTGAAACCTGTCCCATCCTGTGCCATCCTCCCAAACTCTGACACATTCAAGCCCTTCATCGCAGTCACTGTGTCAACAAATCTGGTTAAAGGTCTTCCTCTCTTTGGCTGACCCCTCACCATTCCAAGCCAGATAGCCCTCTCCAAGGAATAATGTCTACCAGCAACCTGCCGAAGTACATGAGGTGAAGCTTCATCTTCTTTGCCTCCTAGGACCTCTTTGGCTACACCTTCTCCAAGACATATGAGTATGAAGTCAAATGAGCCTATATGCATTAAAGAAATGGCACGTATCCACTGTATGCGGAAAATAGTTGCAAAGATTTTACTAGCCAATTTTTCATAAGTGGATCATCAATAATTCTCCCAGGGCTGTCTCAGTTTGGAAGTTCCATTGAGATCTGCCCACCATGGCTAACTCTAGTCTTTTAAACAGCAGACATGTGGCTTCTGGAACTGCACCAACACACAGGCAACTGGTGTATGATGGATAGGTGGTATCCAGTGAAAATCTTCCCAAAAGCAGAGCATCGTCTAATATAATGTCAGGGCATATGGGCCTCAGGTTGGAAAGTTCTCAAAATACGACTAGAAAGAACTGTCGCCTTAAGATCCACCAGCTTTAATAACATGGAAGGAATGAAGCTTTCAGGACTTTCCTTTGCTGAGGCGGCATCACGGAAAACGAGAAGCAGCAGCTGAAAACATCCATTAATAACAGGAACATGGAATTTATGAAGGAAGAATACAAGAAAATTGGAAGTTGTCAAAAATGAAATGGAACACATAAAGATTGATTTTTCCAGGCACCGGTGAGCTGAAGTGAATTGGCATTGGTCATTTGGAATTGGACCATCATGGTCTACTATGCAGGAAATGAAAAATTGAAGAAGACTGGAATCACATTCATCATCAGAAAGACTATTTCAAGATCTATCCTGAAGTACGAGGTTGTCAGTAATAGGATAACATCCATCCCCATACAAAGGAAACCTGTTAATATTTACATTTATGCAGCAACCGCCAAAGTCAAAGATGACAAAACTGACAACATCTACCAACTTCACCAGGCTGAAACAGATCAAAAATGTAAACAAGACGCATTGATAACCAGGGACTGGGATGCAAAGTTGGAAATGAAGAAGAATCTGTAGCTGGAAAAGATGACGGTCCTGAAAGAAATGAGGGCAGAGATCACATGATCCAATGTTAACCCAAAGAATACACCAGCCTCTCTGGTGGCATCAATCCTCCAGCCACTCCTCAGGGGAAAGGGGAGTAATCTCACCTGTGAGGTTTACAGCCTCAGAAACCTGCCGGAGGTCATCTCTGAGCTAGTTCTGACTTGATGGCAATGAGTTTGAATGTGGACATCATATTTGTTGCAAACACCTTTGTGGAAAAAAAACCATAAACAGCAAAGAGATGGCATGAATCTCACCCAACAGATAGAATATATCGGGATCAAATTGACTTGTCATTGCTATCAGGCGTCATCAATTCAACTACAGCTCATGGCGACCCCATGAAAAAGAGATCAGAACCTTGACCTACAACCTGTGTGGTATCAAGTTGGAATCAACTCATAGCTGAAGCTCCAGCAGGCTGTCAGAGTCAGTTTAACCACGCAGGAGGTGACTGCCCATATTTCTACCACAGAGCAACTGGTAGATTTGAACCATGTGCCTTGATATAGCAGTGCAGTTCCTTACCATTAGGCCACCAGAGCTTCCTTGACCTATATCCACATAGTCAAATTCACTATATTTATGGAAAGGGTCAATGGAGAAGTTCATTATTATTTTTCACATTAAAGCCAAGTGTCAACTATGAAGTGGATCATCAATTGCTCAATACGCAAGTTCAAATTCAAGATTATAAAAAAACTAAAGCAAGGTCATGGAAGTTAAAAATATGACCTTGTGTATCCTAAATGAATTTAGAAAGTATCTCGAAAATCATTTTCATGTACTGAGGACTAATTACTGAGATCTAGACAGGTCTGGATGGGATGATATCAACAACATCACACAAGAAGCAAACAGAAGGGGAAGGAGGAGAGGAGAGAGGAAACTGTAACAGGGAAGAATATTTTTAAAAAGAAAGTGAACAGGGAGAGGCTGAAGACGGAGGAGGGAGGAAAATGCACAACAATGAGTGAATGAAAATCCAACTGTTCTGGAAACAGTAATTGCAATTAAAAGAAAAAAATTTAAAATACACAGATCATTAAAAAGACAAGAAAGAAAAAACAAAATTCAGTAAAAAGAAACTAAAAATTAGACTAGAATGTATACAGATGCTCAAGTAAATAGAAGAAATTATTAAATGAGGAGTTGAACAGCAAACTGGCCAACCAATGGGAAGAGATCCAAAAGCATGTAGTAATTTTTAGACATTCTCCTCAATTATTATTTTGTGGCTAATGCAAGCCGTAGCAGCACAGAGCAAAGCAAAGTTTTCTCTGCTGTTTTCCACTCGGCAGGTAATGAGGGGGACTGAGGGGGCCAGCTGGGCACAGATCTGGAGGTCTCAAGGATTTAGGATACTCTTCACGTCCACACTGCGCTTTGGCTCAGAGGTGGCCAGGTGGTACGGGAGGGAGGCCAGGCTTTATGTCTCCCCATCACTGCAGAGAAAGTTCAGGTGTGAAGAGCCTGGGGCAGCGCTGGACACAGCAGATGGTCAGCAGCAGGCCAGGTAAGAATCAGGCCCTTCTTATTCCAGGCAGCTCTCTCATCTCCACAAGCTCAGCTGGTGCCCAGGGACCACAGCTTAAGACGCCACAACAAAACTGCAAACCCAAACCCAAAACTTCAACAGAATTCTCAGACTTGGAGCTTATGGATCTGTGTAGACATGCATTCTGGCATCCAGTTTGGTCTGTCTTTGTTTTTTTTGTAAACATCTTTTTGCTTTCTTCAGGGGTGATGTCCTTGATGCCAATCACAACTGGTCTAGTCTTTGGTCATTAACGTTCAACACATCAAACCTATTCTTGAGATGAATTTAAAATTCAGCGGGGTTAGACTCAGGGTCTCATTTTCGTTCCCGTAGGCTTGTTTTAATTTTCCTCACCTTCAAGTTGGACTTGTACATGAGTAAGTCTAGGATTACTTGTCTAGCATGGCTAAACATTCAGCTACACATGGAAAGATTCAAACCCATCAGGTACTGTGAGGGAGAAAGAAGTGGCAATCTGCTTCTGTGAGGTTTGTTGCTGTTCTTGTTAGGTGTCGTGGAGTCCAGCAGAACTCACAGTGGCCCTACGAACAAGGCCCTACCTTGCTCTATCTTCACCACACTCAGTCCCATCATTGCAGACCCCGTGTCCATCCATTCTCACTAAGGATCTTCCTCTCTTCTGCTGGCCTTCTACTTTTCCAAGCATGATGTCTTTTTCCAAGGACTGGCCCTGCCTGGCAACACATTCAAAGTGTGTACGATCAAGTTTCACCATCTTTTCCTCTAAGGAAGACCTTGGCTGCCCTTCCCCCAGGACTGACTAGTTCTTTCAGCAGTCCGTGGAGTATTCAACAATCTTTATCAACACCACGATTTCTCCAGCAGTCGTGGTATATTAAACACTCTTCACCAGCACTGGGATTCAAAAACGCCGTTTCTCCAGTCTTCTAACCTAAAGATTATACTCTTGGAAACACTGTTGGGAGCTTTGACTCTTCTCCACAGCATTGCTCTGAGTGGGAATCGACTAGTTGGTGATAGTGTAAGGTTAAATCAGTTACTCATTCACTTAGTTCACTAGTTTTCACTGAGCGCCTTGTGCAGTAAGTGGAGTCCCTGGCTGGTGCAAACTACTACACCTGAACTACTAGTCTACAGGATGTTAGTCTGCCTTTCCGCATTGCCTTGGATGAAAGGCCTGGCCAGCTGCTTCACAGGGAGTCCAATCCCATTCTGTAATTCATAGAGTTACCACTCTACTTACCAGCAACAAGCGTTATGTAAATAAACACCCTGAATCAACCCATTGCCATCATGCGATGTCTAACCCCCAGCCTCCCTGTGGGACAGAGCAGAACCGCTCCACACAGTTACCCAGACTGAGATCTTTACAGAAGCTGATTGCCCTCTCTTCCTCGTGGGGAGTAGCCAGGGAGTTTGAATCATCTTTTATTTAGCACCCAAACACCTTGAGCACAGGCATTCTATAACCGTAGACAATTCAAGTTTGTGCAAAATGGAGTGAGCTCTTTTCCACTAAGTGCTAAGACATAAGTGGAAGAGACAGCAATAGAATAAAAAAAAACAAAAACCCCAAACCCAAACCAAAAACCAGCATTTCAATTGTGATGAATGATACTGAATGGAAAGAAAAGATAACGTGGTTGAGAATGCCAGGGCAAACCTGTCGGTAGCCCACTAGTTCTAGGAAGAGGGGGATGCCTTTTGAGCCGTAAATGAAATATGAGCCAGTTATGGGCGCAGTGCCACAGATGAAGGGAAGCATCAAGTGATGAAGATGAGATGGAAAAGGGCTGGTGTCCTTGAAGACTAGAAAGAGTGCCTGTGGCTGAAGCGAAGAAAGAAAGAAAAAGAGAAGCCGCACAGGTCCTCATGGCTGGCTCTCACTATTTATGAACAACTTGAACTTGACATTCCATAATCACATGCATGGTATCTGGCTGCCAACCAGAGGGCTGGAAGATTAAATCCATCCAGGGTTGCCTCAGAAGAAAGGCCCGGAGAACTACTTCCCCCAAAGTGAAAACAGAAAACCCCACTGAGTCCATTTCTACTCTGACACACACAGGGTCGACTTGATGGTGAGCAGCAACTGTGTTTTTCTTTTAAAATTAGTATTAATAGTAAAAATATTTCTATCCCTTCTTTCTCAGTTAGATTAACCAGAGTCTCTTACAAGACAGGACAAGTGGATGGCAGTGTAGGAAAGGTCACATTCATCCACATTTATTAGACTTGATAATCCCACCGTTTTGACCAATATGTGATATTCAAAATATGACTTTCATAATTTTATTTTTAGAATGAAGAAAAAATAACAAGTATTGTCATAATTAGTAAGTGGTAAATCATATCCTCTAACTTTTTCTAGATGGTATTTCCCAAGAAGCTGGTTTTCAGGAAAGGCAGAAATTTTTTTTAATGTGCTTCTGAACCTTTAATAACAACTACTCTAGGTGAATAAGAGTCCTTCCTAAGGGAAATGCCATGATGAAAGGACTTAATTGTAAAATGACCAAGAACTCAGATTCACATTTGAGAAAATCTCTGCCCCTAAGAGTTCAGTTTCCATCTGCTAGAGCTGCACAGTTCCGCAAAGGTGTTCAGAGTCCACTGTTGAGAGGGAAGGACCAAGGCCTGCCTCGCTGGGAAGCGTGTGCTCAGCTCTGTTCGAATCCACCCACTTCTCTGTAGATGAGAAATCTTCTCCTGTGCAATTTACTGTCTCTGAAAACCCGCTAGAGGGTCAACTGTGAGTCAGTGTCAACTCAATGGTACATAACAACTCCATCATGAAGCAAGAGCTAGTGGTAAGCAGTTACACTGTCAACCCAAAGGCAAGCAGTTCAAGTCCACCAGCTGCTTTGCAGGAGAAAGATAGGCAAGCTCTTCCTATGTGATTTACAGCCTCTGAAAACCGAAACCCACTAGAGAATCTGCTATGAGTCGGTTCCGGCTTGATAGCACACAACAGCAACAACAACAAACCTCTAATGTTGTAGGAAGTAAAGACCATGGCTAGGGGAGCCAGACCAAGTCATTCACTGCACTGCACTGGGGTGGGGCTGGGGGGGTGGTGAGCTGTTGTAGTCATGTGTCATCAAGTCACCTGGTACTCATAGCGACCCTATGTACAACAGCCCTAAACCCTGTTCTGTCCCTTACCAATCTTATTGTCTCTGATACACCTATCCCAATAACCCCAGTGATTGACTCAATCCATCTCATAGAGGGTCTTCTTCTCCAGCACTGTCCCTCCACCCTCCCAAGCATCACGTCCTTCTCCAAGGACCAGTTTCTCCTAGCAACATGTACAAAATATGTCAGATGAAACTAGAATCCTTGCCTCCAAGGAACAGCCTGGTTCAACCCTCTCCAGGTTAAACCTGTTCGATTTTTTAGCAGTTCGTGATATATTCAATACTCTTCTCCAATACCACAGCTCAAAGGCATCAATTATCCTTCGATCATCCCTAGTTATTGTCCAGCTTTATGACACATAGCAAGTGATTGCAAAGACTATGGCCTGTATCAGGAGCACCTTAGTGTCCAGACTGACATCATTGTTCTTCAGTACTTTGAAGAGGTCTCTGACAGTAGACTTTCCCAATTCACACAATAAAGAAACCATTTTAAAGTGAATAACTCAGTGGCATTTAGTACATTTACAAAGGTGTGGGACCTCTACCTCTACTTTGCTTCCAGACACACTCCCTAGACCACATGAAAGCAAAATCAATACGCATCATCAATCTCTCCTCCTTCCAGTCACCCCAGGAAACATCAATCTGATTTTGCTTTCCAGAGATTCACTTATTCTGGGTTTTCATAGGGCACCTCATTGGTACAGTGGCTAAAGTACTGTAGTACCAGCAAGAAGACTGGCAGTATGAAGTACCATATGGGAAAGTGAGGCAGTTTGCACCCATTAAGATTTACAGCTTCAGAACCCTGATGGGTGCTGGACACGAGTCCACGCCAACTCTCTGGCAGCAGGTTTGGGTTTGGGTTTGGGTTTGGCGTGAGTATTTCATACTCATAGAATCGTATACTGTGTGACCTTTTTGGCATTTATGATGTCTTAAAGGTATTTCAAATAAATTCCTGTTGCTTAATTAATGGGTCGTGTTAAAATAATAAAACGCACTTAAGACTTTAATTACATTCCCAGGCAGCTGAAACCTTTATAAAGTAAAAGCTTCCAACTCAGTAATAGTGTTTTAATTTTATTTGAGCTAATTCATTTGTAAGACATTCTGCTTTTTCTTTCTACTATTAACTGAAATATTCATTGTGAGTATGGGCGAAAGGAAGACAACATAAAATCTTGGATACATTTTTGGAAATTTTGTTCTTTGTGGATGTGTGTGTGAGAAGTGACACATACATATGTAAAGATATCAAGGGAAAAGTGGGGTTTTTTTTCAGAATAAGGTTATTTAGTAAGAGGTAAAATTGAAGTTTTAAACCACTCAGTGTCTCCGTAGAAGAAAGACCTGACCATCTTCTCCCACAAAGATTACAGCCAAAAAAAAAAAATCCCTACCCTGCAGTTGTGTTCTGATGTATGAGGTTGCTATGAGGCAAAACCAATTTTAGGATGCCTAATAACAATTTATCTGTGTTTCATTGATTATGCAAAGGTGTTTGACTGTGTGGATCATAACGAACTGTGCCTGACTCTGAGAAGAATGGGAATCCCAGAACACTTGATTGTTCTAATGCGAAACTTATACTTGAATCAAGAGGCAGTCGTCAGAACAGAGCAAGGAAACACTGCATGGTTCAAAACTGGGAAGGGTGTACGCCAGGGATGTGTCCT